>NW_015168673.1:340899-374967 GCF_001447785.1 Gekko japonicus | reverse complement strand
TTCCTGCCCATCTTGGACAAATCACTATTTCTCCTGCTGCCTAAATACATCCGTTGCCAGGTCCCCTCCTCACTCCAGCAGGGAGATTTGGGGGATGTTCGGGGGGTGGGTGGGGCTGCCCCCAAGCCCCACTCCAAGCCTCACCCCAAGCCCCCCCTCCTCTCCTGCCAGATTTAAAAGGCTTCAGCCGATTGGCAGGAAGCACGCCGATCAGCCGGAGGGCCCTTTAAATCTAGCAGGAAGGAGATAGAGGGGTGGTCACAGGCTGCACATGCAGTTTGCAAAAAGACCCTTTAAAGGGTCTTTTTGCAAGTTGCACGTGCATCCTGTGACTGTTCCACTCCCTCCCTCCTGCTAGATTTAAAGCGCCCTCCAGTTGATCGGTGGGCCACCTGGTCCCCCCCAATCAGCTGAAGCCCTTTAAATCTACCAGGAGGGGAGGGAGAGGGGTGGCCGAGTGGGTGGTTGTTTTGGGGGGCAGGGCTTAGGGGTGGAGCTTCCCCCACTGGCCAGCTGCCTGGGGGCAGATTGGAGCCCCTAAGAGTGGGGAAAACCCTGCCTGGAAATGGGGGCTGGTAACCCTAATACATCCAGTGTCTCTCCCTTGCTGAATCACAATGCTGCAAAACTGTTGTGAAGCTGCCGTAAATCATACTGCTGGAAAATGCAAAACAGACTAAAGTGGAGAATCCAGTCCAAAGCTGGCTAAACATGTAATGAACGGACTGGCATCAAAGATGCTAGATATATTCAACCACCATGTCAGTATATTATTGATCTCAAAGTGAAACTATAAATGACATTATTGTAACAGTAAATACAATTAATCAACCTTCATAAAGTAATTGTGATTATAAAAATACATGAAGTTATTTTGATTGTTATAAAGTGATTGCTCGTTATAAAGTGGTTGCTGACGAGAACCTCCAGATTAAGTTCCAAGATGAAATGGCCAATGCTATGCTAGGGATTATTAGGAAGGGAATGGAAAGCAAATTAGCCAGTATCATAATGCCCCTGTATAAATCAATGGTGCGACCTCATTTGGAATACTGTGTACAGTTCTGGTCACCACACCTCAAAAAGGATATTATAGCATTGGAAAAAAGTGCATGAAAGGGCAACTAGAATGATAAAAGGGTTGGAACACTTTCCCTATGAAGAAAGGTTAAAACGCTTTGGGCTCTTTAGCTTGGAGAAATGACGGCTGAGGGGTGACATGATCAAGGTTTATAAGATTATGCATGGGATAGAGCAGGTAGAGAAAGAGGTACTTTTCTCCCTTTCTCACAATACAAGAACTCGTGGGCACTCCATGAAATTGCTTAGCAGTCGGATTAGAACAGATAAAAGGAAGTACTTCTTCACCCAAAGAGTGATTATCACATGGAATTCACTGCCACAGGAGGTGGTGGCAGCTACAACTATGGATGGCTTCAAGAGGGAATTAGACAAGCATATGGAGCAGAAGTCCATCAGTGGCTATTAGCCACAAGGTATAGATAGGAACTCTCAGTCTGGGGCAAGTGATGCACTGTATTATTGGTGCTGGGGGGGGGAACAGTGGGAGGGCTTCTAGTGTCCTGGCCCCACTGGTGGACCTCCTGATGGCACCTGGTATTTTTGGCCACTGTGTGACAGAGTGTTGGACTGGATGGGCCATTGGCGTGATCCAACATTGGCTTCTCTTAAGTTCTTATGTTCTTGTGTTTTCAGGCTCTATCATTGTCTGCATTAGAACATTCAGATTAATTGTTGTGAGCAAAAATGCAAGTTATTGGAATAGAATTTTAGAAACCTGATGTTGTTTTTAACTTTTTTTTAGTGTGGTGGTAGTGAACATTTTTGTGTTTAGCTGTCTATAACCTGCTGAAAGTGAAGGGGAAAAAAATTAAGAAAGAAAACCCCTTAAAATCAGACTCCCCTGGTAACCCTAGATAATTACCATCTTAGAAAAAGGCCTTATGGAAAGCAAAGCACACAATGTGGGTGGGGGTGGGAATGCTGATAACACATTATTTTAACTGTACTGGTACTTTTCATTCCCCCCCTCAAAATTTCAGAGCAGCTGTGATTCAAACAACAGCATTCTCTACCCTGTGCTTACTTGGTAGGGGATGGAGTTTTGAAAAGCAAGCGTTAAGTCATTACAGAGCACTTTGCACTAAATGTAGTCTTAAAGATTGGATATTTTCAGCTCCTGTTTCTAAAAGGCTGCACAATGCCAGCATCTGAATTTTAATGATACATTAGGGCAGTGGCTTGGAATGCTGTATGCCAAAGATGTCATTTTGATGACAATAGCAGCTTCTGTTACCCGAAGTGGCCCATGGTATTTGAATTCTTGTTGATTTTTGATCTTTGCACCACAAAGACCAAATTCTGAGAGGGTGTGCAGGGTAGGGCTCCAGTCAGGAAAAGAAAAATCTGTTCAGTCAAAATAATGACATAGGACAGGGCTGAAACAATGTCATTCAGCAAATGGAGCACTTGCAATAACTGGTTGGTAAGTACTCAGAAAAGCAAAATGATACACAATGAGAAATAAATTAAAAATTATTGGAGCACAAGCTGCCCAGCTGTAAGCAGTTCTAAGACTCGTAGATTTCAGTGGCAGCAAGCTAATAGCATGGCTCATTCTCCCACTGAAATTAAACAGGATTTGAAAGTGTTTCACGTGGGCTTTTTGTGTTGCCATATATGCTGGTCCTGCAAGTCAAGACCACTGGTTTTCTGTGTCAAAGGACCATGGGTTTCATGACGTCAGATGTATAAATCATTGTCAAATAATAGTTTCCTTTGATGAACACTAATTCCTGTTTGCACAATTGCAATGCATGCAGTTTGGCTTTTGCTTAAGATAATCATCTCAGCCCTACATTAAAGGATCTTTACAAAAATTGCTTCTTAGGCTATGGCATCATTCAAAGTGGAGAACTGTGAGAATCGCTGCACTGCTTGTTTAATGGGTCGTATACAGCAGAAGTGAAAAGGAGCTCTACTATAGCTCTTGCATCCAGCGTGATGACTGCTGTTTGTGTGCTCTGTGTTGTGTAACCTTTTGGAGTGAACAATTAAAAAGGGATGTTGTTTCCACTTTGCATGCCACGGTGTCATCTCCTCATGGTGGGGCTAAGCTCTAGGTCTGCTCAGGAGGTAGCAGTAGTGGGCCTTCGCCTTATGGGCGATATGTTTTGCTTAGGGACAGTGTTAGGGGTTGGCATGATTGGGTACCTGATGAGCCCCAGTATCTCTGAGTGGTATAGGGCCCACCCTTGACTGTGTCGATCCAGCAGTCCCTGCTGGGAGAATGGGAGGCAGTAGAGCAGCTTCCACAGCCACCTTTCCCACTTTGCCCAGAGGCCTCTGCCCTTTTATTGAAGGAAAGGGGTTTGTGTTTGGAAGACAAAACAGCCACAGTTGGACAGAAAGCTGTCTACGGTCACAGTGGAAGGTTTTGATGGAAGAGCCAATGGGCATGACAATGGATGTAGAGATGGCCACAAGCAAAGGTGGTTTTAAAAGTGAATTAGACAGATTCATAGCAGCCTGAGTGGCCTGAGTAGCCCAGACTAGCCTGTACTTGTCAGAGCTTGAAAGCCAGGCAGGGTTGGCCATGGTCAGTACTTGTATGGGAGAAGACCAAGGAAGACCAGGGCTACTATGCAGAGGAAGGCAGTGGCAAACCATGTCTTCTCATTTCTTGACTTGAAAACCTCTTGAAGGGTTGCCATACGTCGGTCGAGACTTGATGGCACTTTATTACTATTACTATTATTAGCCATGTTGACTGAAGGGAGCCTCCCTATACAAAGGCAGCAAATCTCAGGATACTAATATTAGAAGACAACACTGAGAGAGGCCTTAGCAGTGCTCTGAACAAAATGCAGTTTTCTGGAAGAAGAAACAGAGATCCAGATACATAAGTGTGCACACAATCTCCATCAGGGTGGATTTTCTTTAAATGCTCTGGTTTGCATCCATAGCTAAAGTCCATGGGGGCTGGGTCACTAGTGCTACTAGCATCACTAGCCCACACTTGTCATGCTTTTCTCATCATCATAATCAACAACAACAACAACAGAATGTTACTGGTTGTTACCTACAGTTCACAATTTAGGTCACTCCAACACATCATCAATGACCTACAGCCTCTCCTGGATAAGGATGTTTTTTCTTTCACAGGCCTTGGGCGGAAGGCCTTTCCTGGCTTATAGGCAGCTCCCAAATGTAAAACACCTTCTTATCTGAAACAATGTACCACGTAACAGAGACACAAACCTAGGAACTAAACCCTGAAACAGCCCTAGAAGCCAACTTTGCCCCCACATACATACACTTAGGTAATATGGAACCTAAGAATATCAGCTATGGTACCTCAGGCTTATCACTTGCACATCATTCAATTTAACATATGTCATGTGCCAACAGTGCCCGTCTACTATTTACATGGAACAAATGACCATAATAAGCCCATTGATCTATCCATGTGTTTGCATGACAAATTTCAAAGATTGCCAATTTATTTCTTCACTGATCTCTGGGTATTCTTATCCCACCACTGAATCTACTGTGTGTGAAGGAATGGACTCACAAGCCTTCCCTGTTCCTTTGGGTCAGCCCCTGGGAGACTGGAAAACACTGCAGCCATCCCAAGTCTCCATAAGGCCCCTCCCCTTTACTCCCCAAGGGTGCCAAAACATATTTTATTTTATGTATTTATTTTATTCTGGGGATTTTTTTATCCCACCCTACACCTCAGAGTAGTTCGAAAGCAAGACATTGCAAGTAGATAAATAGGTAGCCCTTCGGTGGGTAGGTAACAGTGTTCCGTGCGCCTTGGTGTTTAGTCATGCCGGCCACATGACCACGGAAACGTCTTCGGACAGCGCTGGCTCTTCGGCTTTGAAACGGAGACGAGCACCGCAACCCTAGAGTCGGACTTGACTGGCTTTCGAGCAAGGGAACCTTTACCTTTACTCCTCAGAGAAGCTCACAACATGTCATCCAACAACAAAACCATACATTAGATTAATTAAAACAATTCATTAAACATTATCAGTAACAGTTAAAATTTAATTAACTGGTTTAAATACCAGCTGGCCACTCAGCAAATCATTTCTTATTTCAGTGGAGGCTGAGCTCATGCCAGAGAGTTGGCTAGGACCATTGGGTCCAAATATGGTTTTTTCAAGAGCGGTCGCACCACCACCTCCTTGAGGTTGAAAAATAATAGTTCAGGAATATCTTTATTACTGCCTTACTTCCTGTTTGTGATAACTAAAATTCACAGCAGGACATAGCCGGAGCTGTGGCTGCGCGTGGCCGCGCCCCAGGATAAAAGCCCACCAGAGGAAGTCGCTGGAAGCAAGACCCATCCCAAAGGAAGCAAGACCCGCCCCAAGGCGCCAGGAGGTTGACCGCCAAGAAGAACACCTGAAGCCCGCTGGAAAGAGCCAACAAGAGCTGCCTGGGTGCTAGTAGGCAAACACTTCCCCCCAGTTAATGTGGCCCTAGATAGGAAATTAAAATCATATGTAAACCGCTCAGAGACTCTTTGGGGTTCGAGTGGTATATAAACTGAAAGTTAAATAAAATAAAATAAAAAAGAGTAGATAAATGCAAGTTAAGATAATGAACACACTAAATACAAGTCAAGCTGCCTTATTTGCAATCTTTGAGGAGAGGGATCTATCTATCCTCCTGGTGTGTGCGTTTGTCTCTGTCCATCCATCCATCCATCCATCCATCCATCCATCCATCCATCCATCCATCCATCCATCCATCCATCCATCCTTTGAACAGCATAGACTGTAAGTTTAAATAAATACTTGAAGCTGTTCGGTATTATTCCTTTCCTTATACTTAATCTGTCTACCCTTTCAGTTCCTTATCTCTATCATAACTCTGTCTTGTGCTAATTTGCTTCCAGCCCTTCAGGGGGTTGTCATGAAGATGTACAAAATGTTGATGGCTTAACTGTTAATTAATGTGCTGGAGCAAGAGATGCTGCAAAGCAGGGAACTGTCAGATCATGGAGTGATTAAGAAGAGTGAGTAAAAGGTATATTTTACTGCACAGCAATGGGAAAGAGGCAGAAATAGAAGAGTTTATCACTCTTCATGATTGTTTTCCTCTTAAGCAAAATTAAAATCACCACCACTGTTTAAACATGAAACATGCCAACTAGGTAAAGGGTCATTGACGTTGATTTGCTAAGTGTGAACGGCTGAATTTAACCTGAAAGGGCAGAATGGAAGTATCTTGGGCTGCTTCCAGTTCCCTAGCAAGAGGGTAAGACACTCCATCCATTATACCAGTGCTTTTCAAATTTCCTAACTGCATGGAACCCTTTCCCAGGCTGACTGATCCTTTCCCAGCCCTGATCACAAGTTACAGTGAACACATGTACAATCCATATACAGTGTACACTTGATTGTTCTTTGTATGTGCATCAAGTAATTCTTATGTTAGTCAGAACATGTGATTGAAACAACAGTTATCCAGGCACTGGTTCCTGGTTTCATTCATAAAGTGAATGTGAATGTGCACTGGCTCTTTCTTACAAACATATGTACACACTGTTGGCAGAGTTTAAATATGTAAAGGAGCGGAGCACTGACTGTTTAGAGAAAAATAAATAGGTTTATTAAAGAAGAACTGTTATAGAACATAAAGAGAACCTTAATTGTCTAACCTAACTGCTGAAGGAGGAACAACGACAACAGAAGCTCTACAGGAGCAGGAAGTCTCCAGAAGAGCCAATCAGGAGACAGGAAGGACATAACTTGAAAATGTGGGAGGTCCCTAATCTAGCTATGCTTCAACTGCCCCCCATAGGGTGATCTCCAGATCTTCTTCATAAGGCTGCACTGTAGACCTTGTATATTCTAACACACACATACAGGCAAGGTGTACATGCATTCACTGTAAAATATGAACAGAGTTTTTGTTGAGAAGGAATCCTAGGACATCTCCCATAGAACTCCAGTGTGTTGCTCACGCAGACTTTCAGTGAGGTTTTATCTCCTCCTTTGTGCTGGTTCGTTCTTTCTTTCTTTCTTTCTTTCTTTCTTTCTTTCTTTCTTCCTTTCTTCCTTTCTTTCTTCCTTTCTTTCTTCCTTTCTTTCTTTCTTTCTTTCTTCCTTTCTTTCTTCCTTTCTTTCTTCCTTTCTTTCTTCCTTCCTTTCTTCCTTCCTTTCTTTCTTTCTTTCTTTCTTTCTTTCTTTCTTTCTTTCTTTCTTTCTTTCTTTCTTTCTTTCCTTCCTTCCTTCTTTCCTTCCTTCTTTCCTTCCTTCTTTCCTTCCTTCCTTCCTTCCTTCCTTCCTTCCTTCCTTCCTTCCTTCCTTCCTTCCTTCCTTCCTTCCTTCCTTCCTTCCTTCCTTCTTTTTTACCTGATTGTTATGACTCATGCTTAAGAATGCTTTGCTGTGCTTTTATGCAATATGTATGCTGAATTTACATTGCTCTAATACTGTTTTTATGCTATTTCATAGTGTTTCATGCTGTTTTTATTGATTGGCGATTTTATGACTTGTGTGATCAGATTTTTGTTTGGATTTTTTTTTGCTGGTGGGGGGTAATGCTATTTCACTGCTTTATTGTTTTAATGTGTTTTGAACTTGATGTTACTTTTTATTGCTAATAATAAACAACAGTGATATTGCAGTACAATATGATCATAGAACAAGAATACACTGCATAAACAACGCAGACAAAATAGCGCACAAAAATATGGTTCTTGTAACCATTTTTGTAAACTGATGTTACTTGTTACTAATGTGAATTATATTTTTGTGCGCTATTTTGTCTGCGTTGCACTTTTTATTGCTAGCCATTGAGTAGGTCTCTGGCATTCAGAAGATAAATTATAAACATATATGTAATTATGGATCTTAACATTGTGGAATCTCTCAAAAGCTTTCAAGTAATCTTCATTCCAGAAGTTTCAGATTATTTGTGTTACAAAATAATGAAAGATACTCACTGGCATGAGCAGAATTCTAGCTCAAGAAGGATGAAGGCCTCCACACAGATGGTAGCCATGGTTATCAATCTACCATTAATCTAGACTGGGGCACCTGTACCACATGAACTAGCAATGTATGCAGAACCAATAACTCTGTAGTCTGTTTAATGGTATGTGTATATATATGTGTGTGTAAAATTTTCAAAGTTCTGACATTATTTTTTATTCTCCCCCTCCTTGTTAACACAAACAGAACCAAAATATTATATACTGAAGCAAGCAAAAAATTAAATAAAACCCTAAGATAATAATAACCTGGTAGGGCTGCCCTTTAAAATAATAATGTAGTCTGGTCCCACCTGGCTCTGCCTTGAATTCCATCCCCAGATACAGAAAGCCTTTCCTTTAACTTTCTAGCTATGATTAATTTTGAATAAAGATAAGTGGTAGCAATCACATCCCCGAATTCCAAGATTGTAAGGACAAGCTCTAAATTTCAGTTGGATCCAACCGACATTTTGGGTTGAATCCAGCCAACATTTCCACTAGTGAGAAAGGGAGGAGGCGTTCCCTTTGACCACCCAGAAAGGCTAGGCTGAAAATCATGAGAGCTGCATGCACAAAAGCCATGTGAGATGAAAGCTGTAGTATGGAGGAGAATTGGGTGAGGATAGGGGTGTACGCTCAGTATATACTGAGCCAAATAAATACCCCCAAAATACTTTATTGGCATTTTTGGGGTATCAGTTTTTATACGGGTGTGGTGAGAAGGGGTCTGACTACCACCTTCCCTTCACTCCCTGTCATGTGTTGTCACATGGTGCAACTTGAGGAGGAAAGGGAAGGGAAGGTATGGAGCTGAATATATTCAGCAATACTGATTGTTTCCCAAATCCCAATATCACACTGATATTTTTTGGGTTTGGTATACCTGAACCCGAAAAATACAATTTTTGTGTGTGTGTGTGTGCACCCATAGGTGAGGATGAGGAAAAACAATGGCCGGATCCAACCCTTTGCATTTCATATATTCCAGGGACAAACCTTGGCTTTTATTAAATTCTGTTTCTCTACCATTTGTTCATATTGGGGAACTATTCCAGATTCCTGAAAATTCCTGAAAATTGCCAAAACAGCAGCAGCAGCAGCAACAACATGGTTTGTCTTTCAAAACAATCCTGTACAACAATAGCTGAATCTTTTTTAGCGGTTCTCCCCCTCTCATTGTGTAAACTTGGCCTATTAAAACAGGAAGAAAGACAATATGTAGAGCTGAGCCACTTACAAACATATTGCAATTCAGCACTGCAACTGTAGAAATATTTGCTTGTGCCAACAAAAATGTATTTTCTACATTGTCAAGTACAGCATAAATTTGAATAAGCAAATTGTATTATTGGTTACAGTGTGGGGAGAGAATGTACTCTGATTCAAAATGAGAAATGATTTCAATAGCCATTATGCAGCCATTATTGCTGTGGGAATGAGGAATTATATGCCGTTTATTACGATCAGCTCTAGGTTTGCAGTTTAACATAGTCAACTCAAGTTTCTTCTTAATAATGGCAAAATTAATCCCTGATGCATTTTCAGGAGCTGGTATAAGCTAGGGTCTGATCATATCCTCAATGAGCATCTTAATCTAATGGGATATGTAGAGATGAGCTCTCTAGGCTATTGCTTAAATTAGCTCAATTTAGTCTGTATTCTCTACTTACTCAGAAGTACTAAGGTATATTGTGTACCAAAAGGAGACGAAACAAAACACAACTCATTGCAGCAGTATTAGTGCCTCTGCAACATGTGACCCTCCTATGCTGAACCATGAACACTGGAATAGCTCACAACATGGTTTTTTCACACGTGTGTTGCCCCTGCTGGAAACAATAGTGGTGTAAGAAGAAGGAACAGTGAGCATTTTTTTTTTTAATGGCCTAGGTGTTCTAACCTTGTTGGGGTGGTAGTGGTAGTGGTAGGGGCCAAAGCTCAAAGTCAGAGCATCTTATTTGTGTTTCCAACAGGGGTCATTTCATAGAAAAAGAGCTAGGGGGACTCATTAGCATAACTCATTAGCATATGCCACACCCCCTGACATTACCGGAAGTGTGTCCTCCCCACAGCCGGCGGCGACCTCCAGTGGGCACCAGCAGGGAGCTCCAGGCCCCGCCCTCCCGCACCTCACCCGGGGGGGATGGCGTCCCCCCGCGTCCCCCCCCAATGACCCCTGGTTTCCAACCTGATTTTTGTCCAGTTTACCTAGTCATAGACCAGCAGCCTCCTGAGCCCAGGCCCTCTGCCCAATCCAGGGCTGCACAGCCTCCAAACCCCATTACACTGATATCATCAGAAGACTTCTTCCTGTTTGGCCATAAGGAGTGTGCCTGCCTGTAAAGCTGGGCTAACTGTTGCCCAGTCATTGGGAAATGAAAAACAAACTCTAGGGTCAAACCCAGCTAGGACTGCCACCCTCCAGGTAGGCTCTAGACCTCCCCTGGAATGACATATAATCTCTAGACTACAGTTATAAATTCCCTTGGAGAAAATGTCTGCTTCAGAGGGTGGACTTTGTGGTGTATTTATTGCATACACTGCAATGGAACATTCTGTTCCTCCCTCTGATGTGTATGTGTTGATTTATTCTCATGGGGTGGAGCCCCTGTGTTTTAGGTCTATTAAAGGTAAAGGTTCCCTTGCTCGAAAGCCAGTCGAATCCGACTCTAGGGTTGTGGTGCTCATCTCCGTTTCAAAGCTGAAGAGCCAGCGCTGTCTGAAGACGTTTTCGTGGTCATGTGGACGGCATGACTAAACACCAAGGCGCACAGAACGCTGTTACCTTCCCACTGAAGTGGTACCTATTTATCTACTTGCAATTTCTTGCTTTCGAACTGCTAGGTTGGCAGGAGCTGGAACTAGAGACGGGAGCTCACTCCATCATGCAGCACACTCGGGTCTCAAACTGCCGAACTACCGACCTTCCACAGCCTGCAGTTCAGCGTCTTAACCACTTGAGCCACCGTAGCTCCCTTTTAGGTCTATTAGTAGATAGTGAAAATTGTAACTGTATGTCCTCCCTTCTCCTGAAACCAGTTTCTCTCACCCTTGTATCTTCTTGCTAATAAATGGATGTTGTTTTGAACACAGCAGTATCTGCTGTGTAAACTTAAAAGCAGGAACCAAAGTGAGTACCCTATTTCTGATCTGCAAACAAAAGGGAACATCACTAACTCTATGGAATTACATGCGTATTGAGCTCCTCCGTAAATTCTGCCCTCCTCAGGTACCACCCCCAAATCTCCAGGAATTTCCCAAGCTGGACTTGGCAACCTCAAATCCAGGATCTTATTTGAACCCTTGAGCAGATTAAAAATAATAAAAGCTGATAAAGAAACTCACTTGAGGCTCTGGGATTGCACATCTTGTCTTGCAAAATAGCCAGGTTCTCAGAATGTGATATCTTGCAATGATATTCTTATCCTGCAACATGATATACTTTCTCCATATCTGATAAGGAGGCAAAAATACACAGTGAAGGTAAATATACTCATGCAGTGGAGCAACCAAGAAGGTTGTCATATATAGGAGAAATGTCATTTATTTTGTGGTAGCTTTTCTATATTTACTTATTTCAGAAACATTACTTACAGGCAGCTAAAAGAAACAATCCCAACAATCCTAAAATAACAGCAGGTGCCCCATAAAAAACAAAAAAAGATTCTTCCACAGAATTTCAGTCTCATTTAAATATCTTGATGCAAAAATACTACCTGAAGATACTCATTATCACAAGAGCTTTTAAAGGCCTAACTTTCTCCTACGTAAAGTCAATAGCACTCATAAGGCCTGTTAAAAACTGGCTGGGGAGCTGATTGCAGTTCTTGGGAAATGCCAAACCCCTATCATTTGTGGCCCTTTCCTAACTCTTTAGAGAAACTGAGATGTTCATGGTGCTGGAAAACAGGGGGAAAAGGTAATAAGGATGATAGGGATTTGTTGGAATAGAGTGAGAATAGGGTGAGCACTGTGGGATGGGGAGAGAAATGAAGGAAGTGCCACTTATTCATAAACTGTCTGCAATGTTTTTCCAAATAACAAGCTGTACTAAATCAGAATTTTGAGCAAAAGAGACTTCCGGTCTGCGGCTTCAGCGATGGCGGAGGCTCTCTCCTGAACGGGGGAGGCATTCCGCGCTCCAGGGGTGTTGGAGGGATGTCACCTCAAGTGGCACCCCCAGGTGAGCCTCAGTGAGGGGCTCCAAGCCGGGGGCGCTGGAAGGGCGACCTCTTCAACGGCTTTAAGCCGGAGAATTGAGGCGCTCCTCTTTGCCCCATTCGGTCCACCCCCTGAGAGGCTCGGTTTTTACCGAGCATAGCTGAATGCCGATCGGGACAAGCAAGCGGGTCAGCGAATGAAGCCTAATTAAAAGGAGTCTGTGATCAGACTGTCAAGGAACTGGAGAATGAGACGAGCGAAGAAGCTTTAAAAGTGAGTTCCGATCCCCCCCCCCTCAGCGGCGTCGGGAGGAATCCCAGACGTAAACAAACCGAACTGTGATTTAAAGAGACGGGGAGGGGGAGAAGACAATTAATCACTCAAGTGTGCCAGAGACTTAGCTGTTTTTTGCGGATAAAACTGCACTTGCTGAAGAAGTGTGAAAAAGCACTCTTTAGTATAAACAAAGCGGAAAATGGCCGGCGTCCGAGGGAAAGGAGTAAGAGTGGGGCGTGGCTCTCAAAGTCCGAGAGTGGAGGAAGGAGATGTTTTCTCCACACTAACAGAGCTGCTCCGGCCCATTCATGAAAGACTTGATGGCCTTAACCAGTTGATGGCCGCTTCAAACCAGAGTATAAAGGGACAGGGCTGGTGCAGCATCCTAAGAGCTGTTCAGAGTTCTACAAAACCAAACTGGCAAGTATGAGTAACCAGATACTTGGGTTTGTTATTTTTAAAAATAAACATGAACAGGAATTTTATGTGACTCTAGCTTCTGTAGGGCAATCCACTGTTTCCACCTCAGTTTTATAGAAGAGCCATGTCTGTCTGTATTTGAATTGCTAACTAAATTGGCAAAGGTTTTATTATTCAGTTCCCCCATAACTACCAATATAGGTATGCACCTTCCTTGTGCACAAGTAAGAGGAAGTGTGACTGTGAGGCAAAGAAGAAATTGCTCCTTAAGAAGTATAAGTCTACACTTCAAAGGGGATAGAAACAGAAGAGTAAACAGGAAGGAAACCCACAGTGTACCCATCTACCTGACTGTCTTGTAACCTCCCACACTGGAGGCTGAGGCCAAAAGGACAGTGCCTTCTCTTCTAACAACATCAAAGAAACCCAAAAGTATAGCTGAGTGTGCTCTTCATTCAGCAAAATTCTAAGGTTCCATATATCAGAATAATGCACACTGGAGTGTGTAGATCAAAATATGCTGAGCTTCTGTTTATAGTGAAAGTCAGGGTAAAGATGCTGTACTACAGACCTGTATGAACAAGGGATGTTCAGCCATATATTTACTAACTGTGACTCTACCTAAACCATATGCCCCCCTGCCGGCTCTGGGGAGGAGGCGGCAGCGGCGGCAGCGAGGCCTCTCCTCCCCGCCCACCCGCCCCCCCTCCCTACCCACTCGGCGGCAGCGTTCGCAGAGCGTCTCCTTAACATCCCCCCGAATTTTTTTTTAACTTTTTTTATTTTTGTGCGCACGTGGGGACTGGCCCACGTGTACACAAACCTCCCCCAGCCCCCCAGCTGCCCCCTCCATGCTGATTTAAGTATCCGCACGGAGGGGGCAAGTTGGGAATTAGATATATAGATAGATAAATAATTGTCTATGCTCATGTCTATGGTCATATATAATAGTGAAGTGGGGTGGCACTTTCTGAACATTCCACACACTCCTAAATCAGTTGGCTCCATGATGTGTCACTCAGAAGCTGTTCCTATCCACTGGCTGCATTGCCTGAGTCCTGCCCACAGAAGCGGTGCCTGCCAAAACTTTCCTCAGAAGACAGTTGCTTCACTCCAGTGAACACAGGTACTGTCTTTACTCTTCTTGCCAGACAATGCCTGATTCCTTCAGGGGACAAAACCCACTCTCTTTAGCCTCCAAGCCAGGTTTGCTGAGACAACATTTTCCAGAATGGGGAGGGGGGGAAATGCCAAAGAAGCCAGAGTTTGGGGAGGAGAGAGGCCTCAGCTGAACAGAATGCCATAGAGGCCACCCTTGAAAGCAGTTATTTTCTCCGGGGGGCTCAGACAGGTAAAATGCCATAGACTCCACCCTCCAAACCAGCCAGTCCCTACTGGGGAACCATTGTTGCCAATCTCCAGGTGAGGGCTGGAGATCACTCAGAATTACAACTGCTCTCCAGATGGCAGAGATCAGTTCCCCTGGAGAAAATGGTGGACTCTGTGTCCCTATATTCTGCTGAGATGCCCCCCCCATGGCAGCCAATGTGACATAGCAGTCAGGGCTTCAGAGCATGGTAGAGGCTGCAGGTGGTGGTGGGAGATGGAAAGCTGAAGCGTAAGAGGGAAATAAAGGTGGGCTGATGATTAGCTGGGAAGGAGATAGGGTTGCCAACTTCAGGTGGGAAATTCCTGGAGATTTGAGAGATGGAGCTTGGAGAGGGTGAGGTTTCAGGAGGAGTGGGACCTCAGACAGGTAAAATGCCATAGACTCCACCCTCCAAACCAGCCAGTCCCTACTGGGGAACCATTGTTGCCAATCTCCAGGTGAGGGCTGGAGATCACTCAGAATAACAACTGCTCTCCAGATGGCAGAGATCAGTTCCCCTGGAGAAAATGACAGACTCTGTGTCATTATACCCTTCTGAGGTCGCCACAGCAAATTGACACTGAGTGCCCAAGGCCGGGGAACTCTCCCAGAGCCTCTTTCTAGTGCTTGTTGTATTTATTTCCACAATGGGCCTTATTATTAGTTTATGTATAATTACAGTAATTTATTGTTTATTCTCTCTTTTTTTGGTAAAAACAAAAAATATTAAACAGAGGAAACCCTATGCATGAACATTTGTATGTACATGGCCTGTATACATATGCTCCAATTAATATATGGTTAGACAAGAATGAGGAAATTAATCCCCCGGGAATGAGGAAGTTACTCAACTAACCTGGGGTCTCCTGCCTCTAGAGACTCCCAGCAGGGTTCTTCTTCCTCCACTCTCTCTTTGAGTAATTCTATCAGCAGCAAAACAATTTTAAGGAGCTTTAATCAGCGCCAGAGTTTGCATTTAAGCTCTTCTCTCTTTTTGGCCAGCTACAAACTGTAACACCAATTTAGAGTCATTCTCTCTCTCTCTCTCTGTCAGTGAGGTTCATAGCGATCAGATCGACTACATTTAAAATGAACAGAAATTGAATAATTAAATTGAAAGCACATACTGCATGGGTAAACACAACAGACTGAGCAAAAATAAAATAAAACAAGTTTGACCACATCCTCCTGTCTCTGAGATCTAATAACTTCTTTGAGTTTATTCTACAGGGAATAAGAAAACTGTGATAATTCTAGAAAAGGGGTCTCCAAACTTTCTAACACTGCAGGCACCTTTGGAATTTTGACAAAGGGCACAAACACAAAATGGCTGCCACAAGAGACAAAGCTAACCATAAAATGGCTGCAGCAGAAGGCAAAGCTGACCACAAAATGTCAGGGAGTGAGGCCATGCATAACTCTAACAGCTTTTCAGCATTTCAGGGAGCTGCTCTGTTTAACAGGATGCCGTTTAATATGCACACATTGTATAAATGTATTTTCATGGCTACACACAGCTTACCTTCAGTCATGCAGTGAAGATCCTCCATGTGCTGTTGTGGAAGCTGCTGCCAACGCAACCATTCAAAAGTCTGCACAACTGATTAAAAGCCTTGCTGGGTCAAAATCCCACTTGGACCCACACACTTTCTAAAAACACTTGACTGGCACCAGGAAAGGTGTTGGCAGGCACTGTGGTGCCCTCAGACATCATGTTGGGGACCCTGGTCTAGAATGTCAGACAGCTGAGATGTTTGCTAGCAGGCCAAGACTGAGTTTTCCACACTGCAGCTCACTGACCTTCACAAAATGCTGCTCTGGAAGGACAGGATGTCATAAAGGGGGGTTGCAGTAGGGATGGGAAATCATTAGAAATTGCCCATCCTCTCCAGTTAGCAGAAAACTTAGTTTGAACTCAACCCATGGGTTAGACCTCTTTCCTGAGACCATACTCACACTTTACATATCATTGAGAGTACAGCAGAATTAGGCTAGTGTTTGCTACCTTAAGGGAAATATATACAAATGCCTACACATAACACATGTGTGTTAGCTACTTCCACCTCCTCACTCATACTTTCTTGTGTCCCATGTTTGAAGATTCATGTCTTTTCCTTCACACTTGCAGTGTTTAAAACAGCAAATGCCAGTTAAACACTGATGCAGCACACTGTGGATCAGCCCTGAATCTCTTTTGATTACAAGGCTGGCTTCTGAGGGGTTCTGATGACAGGCAAATTAGCTTCAATCAGAGATTTAAAAATGGAGGGAAATGGGAAATGGGACAGAGGAGTTTCCAACCGTGAACCTCAGAAACATAGCAATCTGTGGGGGAGGGAAGATGCTTTTGAATTTAAATTTCCAAAGTAACTCTGCTCTGGAACAGCTGCATTTTTTAATGCTAATACTGTGTCTGTTGAGGATGTGTGGTGAAGCAAGGCCAATAGATATGTAGAGAAGAGTAGACTTACGATGTGCTAGGAATTATGATGTTAATTATGATGTGCTATGGACTTATTATGTGCTCAGTCACATGGGCCGGATAATGCGGGGGGGGGAGGCAGGGCTATTTGTGCCACCTCAATAAGAGCCGCCAGAACGCGATCCGATGCGTTGGCGGCACACCATGCCTACACGTCAACGAGGGGACAGAGGGAAAAGCCGCGGCCCGCACAATCACACCGAGGGACTCCAGAGGCAGCCCGTGGCAAACCAGTTGCTAGTACCTTTGAACAGGTAGTTTTTTATCGCACATTTTCAGTGGTACGCCACGGGTTGGCCACGGGTGCGCTCCACTTCCCAGATGTTTTGGTGTGATTGCACCCGGAAAATCCACCAAATCAATTGTTGCTCTCCCGCTGCAAATCCTCCATGTGAACGGGGCCAAAATTATGTCTCCTTTAAGACTTTAAACTTTCAGAAAATTGATTCTATGAGAGGGAAGGGAATTCAATCCTATTTCCTGAATGACCATACCCAAATCCATCAGTTCCATGGGTTTTTGACACTTGAAAATGTGGTATTCTCCTACCAGCTTCCTTATCTGCACCATGCTGCAGATAAGGGGAATGTGCCCTCAGAAGGGTCCTCTTCTTCAGCTGGCGAATGGGTATCCTTTCGCACCAAGGAACCATCCCTGCGCAGGGAGGGAGGGGGGTTCTTGGTAGTTGGTGATTTGATCCTTAGGCAGGTAGACAGCTGGGTGGTGAACCTGCATACAGACCGTATGGTGACTTGCCTGCCTGGTGTGAAGTTAGCAGACATTACATGTGTTCTAGATAGGCTGGTAGATAGTGCTGGGGAGGAGCCAATGGTCGTAGTAAATGTTGACACCAACGATGTGGGGAAATGCAGTCATGAGGTCCTGGAGAAAAAATTTAGGCTGCTAGGCAGGAAACTCAAAGCCAGGACTTCCAAGGTAGCCTTATCAGAATTACTACCTGTTCCACGCACAGGGCCAGAGAGACAGGCACAGATCAGGAGTCTCAATGCGTGGATGAGACAATGGTGTAGGGAGGAAGGGTTCAAGTTTGTTAGGCACTGGGATGCTTTTTGGAACAAGAGGGAGCTGTACAAAAGAGACAGTCTCCACTTGTCCTGAGAAGGAACCAGGCTGCTGGCGCTTAAAATAAAAAAGGTGGCAGAGAAGTTTTTAAATTGAATATTGGGGAAAAGCTGACAGGAGATGAAAAGTCTCTGGTTCGGGTTGGCTCATCTCAGAGAGATGAGGGGGTACCTGTTACTTTTCTACAGGGAGGTGGATTGAAATTGTCCACTGAGACTGTGGCTAATGATATGGACTGCGTGGCAAGGTCCTGAGGAAGCAAGAGGAAGGTTGCAAGCTTAACATGTATGGGAAATTATAGGTGTTTATATACAAATGCTAGAAGTGTCTGAGGTAAAGTCAGGGAGTTGGAATTCTTGGTGTTGGGAGGCAAAATAGACATTGTGGATATTTCAGAAACTTGGTGGGATGAGGAAAATCAGTGGGATACAGTGATTCCTGGTCATAAATTATATTGGAAGGATGGGGGAAGGGTTGGAGGTGGGGTGGCTCTGTATGTCAGAGAGGGTATAGAGTCCAGTAAGATTGAGAGGGTAAGAGAATTGGATTTGCTTCTGGAAATGGTATGGGTTGAAATAGTGGGCCCAAAAGGAAGCTTAACACTGGGAGTTTGTTATCACCCACCAGATCAAAAGATAGAGGAGGATTATAAAATGATGAATGTATTAAAGATAGCGGCTAGATGAAAAAAACTGTCATAATAGGTGATTTTAACTACCCACACATTGATTGGGTCAATATGTGTTCAAGTCGGGGAAAAAGAGATTGAGTTTCTAGACACTCCTATTTCCTGAATGACAGCAAGACTCTGCTGCAATCAGGTTGTACTAGAAGAAACTCACTGTGAAAGTTTGTGCCTGTGTCCAAAAAGGGTGTGTGTGTGGATCCACCAAAATAAAAATCCATGTGGAGGAGTGGGCAATCAACTGGGGATTTTAATTAAAGGGAAGATTACAAGGGGAAGGGTTGAGACGGGTTGGTATGAATTCCACCATGAGTCTTTCAAGTGTAAATGATTAGAACTGAATTACCACAAAATTAGTAGTCATAAAAAGACAAGCATAGTGATGAAGTCAACTCAAAGAAATGGTCTGAAGCAGTTACAATAATGTTGGCAGGGTTTTATTACTTGATTTCTTCTTAGACTTGAAATCTCTCCAGTATCTGTGAAAAAAGTCTCAGTCCAACTGGCAGAGAGGAGGAGTTCATTTAAGGTTGTTAGCCTTTGTAATATTACCCTGAATAAAGTTGCCTCAGTATTAACTTTTTCATGTGAGTCACTTCAGGTAATCAGGGGCCTCAGTGACAACCAGCTTTTGCTCCCATGACTCAGATCAAGAAGGAAGCTGGTAGGAGAATACCACATTTTCAAGTGTCAAAAACCCATGGAACTGATGGATTTGGGTATGGTAATTCCAGATGGGTAGTTGTGTTAGTCTGTTAGAAAAAACAAACAGGTTATTCCACCCTAAACTTTTGTGAGTCAAAGCTCATTTCATCAGATTCATGAAATGTTCAACCTTCAACCATTATCACAGATTTTCTATACCCAACAATGCAGATGACCAAAAGGGCTCAGGTGGGAAGATGTTACGAAGAAAGGCTAAACCAAAATGCTCGTGTTCGACTAGAATTGGATATTATTTTTTTTAAATATAATAAACTTTTATTAATATCTATAAACAAAATACAATATGTCATCTATTACAAAACTTTGAACAACAAACAACAAAACATACAGCTTTCGGGGAAATTGTAATAAGATTCTTTTTTTTTATAATAAGCTTTTATTAATATCTATAAACAAAATACAATATGTCATCTATTACAAAAGTTTGAACAACAAACAACAAAACATACAGCTTTCAACATATAGAACTAAGAGTCCAGGTACAAAAATCTTAGTATCATAGTATAATAAGACCGGCAACAAAATACAAAAATTCCAAAACATTACTTATAAGGCCGCAGGTTTTTGTAATAAGTTTGGCTCTATAGTACCCAATTGTGACGTATAAAGGAATAGTATTGAGATTGTTGAGAACTACTAATATTTTCTAAAATAAATTCCAATTTGTTTAAAATAGGGTACCAATGGCCATAAAATGAATCAGATTTCTGGTTAGATTCCCTATATGCTAAAGATTCTGAAATTTTATCCATAAGTAGATGATTCCAAATATTGGAATACCACGATTGTAGCTCCAGTCTGGTTGTATTTTTCCAATTATGTGTGATAGTTGATTTTGCAGCGGCTAACAGTAGTACAATTAGCTCTTTAGTATAGTTTGGAATATTTATACCTGACCAGTCGTTTAATAGAATAACGGCCGGCGACCAAAGTACCTCCACTCCAGTCAATTGTGAAATTTCATGAATTATTTCTTTCCAAAAAGAAATAATTCACCATAGACTTCACCATAGACTTAGAGTTATTTTTATGGCTGTAAAAATCAGATGAATTAAGTCACCAGATATTTATTCAAATAGAGTAATGTTATTATAACTGTATAAATCATATAGGTTTAGTCACCATATATTTATTGAAATGAATTGTTGTTCACCATAGACTTAAGATTGTCTTCAAGGATGTAGAAATCAAATGAGTTGGGTCACTAAATAATTATTCAAGTAAAGTAATGTTATAAAATTCAACTCAAACAGTTTTCAGGGTTTACTAATATTTAAAATACCTGAAGTAAAAAAGGAAAAAATAGTAGGAACTGAGATAGGTTAAGTCACCAATTTGAAAAACTTAGATTAAATATTGTACTGGTTGGTTCCCCATGTAATAGCCCTTAAACAGTACAAAAACCGATTTTTCCATGGGCTAGTACAAATGAGCTAGTTTTATAACTGTACAGATTAAAAGCGTTAGGTTCTCCATTAGCTTTCACAAAAAAGCCATTTTTATAAAAATTGGGACGGTCGCTCTTCAGGACTCATCACCCTTTAAATAAAACTATGAAGGTACAAAAACTAAAATAATTTTAAGTCACTATAGTAGTAATATAATATAGAAAAAATAACGGATCACGAAAAGTTCCTTCAAAGTTGAAAAAGAAGTAAGGCGTCAAAAGTTATAAGCCCGTTCTTGGGCTCGACTTCACACTGGCCTTGGTGTCTTGACTCAGAGAAGAACATACTCCCACAGTGGGGGAGGAAGGGAATTTCTTCGGAGTTGGTAAGATTAAGTCATCGTAGATCACAAGCCCGCTTTGGGGCTCATCTTTGCAGAGACCATAGCGTTGTATAGAAAAACGGCTAGACCAAACAGTTCCCAATTATGGCGAAACTTTCAACGTTGATTACAGGACCAGCGTGTGTCGGGCTTGTTGACTCTAGAGGAAGGGTAATCATCTCGTGAAGGCAGGAAGGAAGGTATTTTAAATTCTAAACCCAGATCTTGAAGTAGTTTTGCACCCGTATCAATGTCCGAGGCGGAAAATCGCCGTCCCTCGTGAATAACCTGGATCTTCACCGGAGAGGACCATCGAAAGCGGTATCTATTTTCAATTAATGTTTGTGTAATTGGACGGAGTTGTCGGCGATGCTGTAGTGTTTCGGGAGAGAGGTCCAGGAGAACTGTTATCGTTGCATTCCGAAATTGAAGACCTTTTTTCTCCCTGGCTAGTTTCAGGATTTTTTCCCTCGTTCACTTGTCCGGGAATGAAGCTAGGATATCTCTGGGAAATTTAGAGTTTTTCCTGGTAACGGGGCCCAGACGGTACGCCTTATCAATCAATGGGGCTACATTGTCCTCCAGTTTTAATATGCCGGCAAGCCACGTGGCGAGGAAGACTTTTAGTTCGACTCCCGTTTCCACTTCTTCCTCAAAGTTTCTAAACTTTAGATTAGGTTCTCGCAGTTTATTTTCTAGAAACATTATTTTAGTGGTTGCCCACTCTTCTGATTTTTGTAGATCACGGATATCGTCTTGTGACGCAATGGTGGTTTCTAGAGCAAACTCGGCAGCCTGAGAAACTTCCGCTAAGGTTGTTGTGATAGAATTTAACTGATCGGTTAGAGGCTTAATGGCTAGGTGCACTTGCTCAGCAATTGTGGCTTCTAAATGTTTGATCGTATTAAGGAATTCAAAGCGCGATAGCATTTTGCCATCGTCTTCTACGAGCTCCGGGTCATGGCTATCCGCCATTTTGAGTTCTCTTTTGGGCGCCGCAGCCACGGGCGATTTGTTTGCTCCTGGCTTTAAAAATTGAGTAAGCTGTTGCGAGTTACTCACTTTTTTGGATGCCCTCGGCTGTCTGGATTTACCCATGGGGGTTTGTGGGTTGAAACAGGGTGGTCGAAGTGGTCGTTTTATTTGATTTTCAGATGGGGTGGAGGAGACAGTCCGTTATGTGTCTGCCATCGATGGAAGCCAAGATCCGCCCCCAATAAGATTCTTGAAGAGGCATGTTAGGGATCCAATCCTGAAATCGGTTGCTGGAACACCCCTGAAAGCAGGGGAAAACACCATCAGAACGCTAAAGGATATTCCATTTGAAGTAAGACAACATTGAAAGAAATACAAAGAACTTGTGCTTTTTCTTCAGACAAATTCAATTGGATATAAATGGCTATTTCCAGAAGGCGTAACTTTCAAGATCAAAGATAAAAAAGAAGATTGACTCTGTTTTGAAAGCTCAAGAATTTCTAAGGGTTCAGCTGCGAAGGTCAGAGGACGAGAAAAAAAGAAGAGGACAGCAAGTCCAGTGGCGAGCTAGACACTGGTTCTTCCGGAGAGGACTCTCTGTCTGAGCAAGGGGCGGCAGCTCCAAAAAGTCCTTATAAGTTGTGGAAGAGAAAGGGAAAGGAGAAGTAAAGGCTGAAGGACTCTGAACTGTGCCTTTGAGATTTTGGTTATGGGATGAGTGGGGGTACTGTTACTAGACAGTTAAATTTAAGCTTTAAGGGAAAAGTGCTATAAATGTTTGACTCAGTTTATAAAGGGATCAACGATGAGAAGACTCGATGTATCTAAGCTAGTTGGAGGGTCTCCTCTCTTGGGGCTTTAGTCAGTAGTGGGTTCTTTACTTTCTCCCGTATATGTAGTTTCCCCTCCCCGTTTTTCTGTTGTAGTTTTTTGTAGTGGAAAAAAAATCAATAAAAAATCCCCTCCAGGGGCTTAAAAAAAAAAGAAAAAGGAAATGCCTGGAGATTTTGTGGGTGGAGCCTGAGGAGGGCGGGGTTTGGTGAGAGGGGTGAAAAGAATTGAGGCTTAGAAAAGGAGAGTGCCTTGCCCAAGGTAACCCAACAAGCTTTGTGACACAGTTGGGATATGAACACAAGTGTCTCCGATCCCAGTCGGGTGCTCTAACCACTGCACCAAACACCACTGTAGGTCTTCATTACAAGCACAGAGATGGGGATGTTTCTTCAGGAAGAAGAAGAAGAAGAGAAGGAGGGGGAGGGTGGAGGAGAATATTGGATTTATATCCTGCCCCGCCCTTCACTTGGAGTCTCAGAGTGGCTTACAAACTCCTTCCCCTTCCCCTCTCCATAACAAACTCCTTTCCTTTCCCTTCTCCCCTCTGTGAGGTAGGTGGGGCTGAGAAAGCTCTTTTCCAGAACTGCTCTTTCAAGAACAGCTCTGACAGAACTACGGCTTTCCCAAGGTCATCCAGCAGCTGTAAGTGGAGGAGAGGGGAATCAAACCCGGTTTTCCCAGATTAGAGTCTGCGCACTTAACTACGACACCAAACGGGCTGGATGAGATTTAGTTGGAGATCTGTGGGTGGTCTTTTGGAGAGCCTTGTGCTTAAATCTCCCCTTAAGTGTATTTGCTCAACAGGGGAACAGCCTCCTCACATCCTGTTCTCCCATATCGTTTTAAAAAGGGGGGGCCTTGTTTTTATTTGTGTGTTTGCTGTTTGGGTGAGCCCTCGGTAATCCGTTTTTATCACATTGCTTTTATGGCCATCTGCTCGTGCTGCTGAGTTTTGGATGTCTTTGCATGCCCGCAGAAGGAGTCTGCTGACATTATTTCCCCTGATTTGCCTGCTTCCCATGGCTCCCCAGGGTTTTCTCTTTCTGTTCCTGCATTCAGCTGCCAACGATTCCCCCTTGGATCCTCCCAATTATTCTCTGAAAACGGTGGGTTCTTACAAAAATAGCATCCCGTATTTGATGGATACAGACCTTGGGAAGAGCTGGATACTTTGGAAGACGCAGGGTTCCTGTCACCAATGGCATTATGCAATCGTTTCCCCCTCCCCTTTCCCCACCAGCAACAACTAATGGTGGGAGGAGATTGTGGCTCGGTGACAGAGCATCTGTCTTGCATGCAAAAGGTCGCAGGTTCGATACCCAGCATCTTCAGTTAAGAGGAAGAAGGGATTGGATTTATACCTCGCCCTCCACTCAGAGTCTCAGGTTGCGGTCACACGTGCCAGAAAAAATGGGGGTGGGGGGCAATGTTCCCTCTAAGCTGTGGAGTCTTGTGAGCAAAAATTCTGCTTTGTGAGTTACTGGCTTTAAAGTTGTGAGCGAGCGATCTGGCTACTGCATAAATCAGTTAGCCCTGGAGCCCTCCTTTCTGAGCCAAGGCAAAAGTGTGTGAGCTGGAGGCTAAAAAATTGTGAGCTAGCTCACACTAACTCAGCTTAGAGGGAACACTGGTGGGGGGGAAGCGAGGCTATTTCCTCCGGAGGGATTTGCCCCACAGCTGCATGACCACACCTCCCTTTGAGGCTGTGGGCGCAGACCGTCAGTATGTGATCAGACGCAACTGCAGGTGAGTCGGGGGTCTTTTGTGCCTCCCCCCCATGCGCTTAAACGAGGGATCGATGAATCGCACCTCCACACCGAGGGCTCCCTATGGATTTTGTGATGATGCGCATACTGGAAGGGGGGGGGGGAGAAAGGCACGGAGTCGGGATGGCCTGATCAGACCATCCCGATGCCATGAGAATGCGCTGGAGCGATCAGACATGGGAAAGGAGCCAACGGGAAAGTGAAAGACCTCCGCCGAAGTCACCGCCGGACACAGCAAGAACCGCCATGGGAAAGAAGGGGATCTCGCCCGCTTAGGTGCCTGGTAAGGCAGTCACCCCCCCCACACACACACTGTGGCCCTAAGTAGGTATGTAAATATTCAATGTAAACCGCTCCGAGCCTCTAGGAAGGAGCGGTATAAAAATCCAATATGTAATGTGATGTAATGTAATGTAATGTAATGTAATGTAATGTAATGTAATGTAATGTAATGTAATGTAATGTAATGTAATGTAATGTAATGTAATGTAATGTAATGTAATGTAATGTAATGTAATGAAAGTCCATCCATGGCCCCTCGCAACCCATTTGCTACCGGATTTCCCCCAGTGTCTTTTAACTCTGCTTCTGCCGATGGCTGCAGGGCGCTTCCCAGATGTTGTTGTCTGATCACGCCCTTTAAATCCACCCAGCATTTACACCTATGTCGGGTCCAATTGTGAGTATGAACGAAGCCTCAGAGCGGCTTACAAACTCCTTTCCCTCCCCCTCCCCACAACAGACACCCTGTGAGGTAGGTGGGGCTGAGAGAGCTCTGAGAGAAACTGCTCTTTCAAGAACAGCTCTGGCAGAACTATGGCTTGCCCAAGGTCATCCAGCAGCTGCGTGTGGAGGAGTGGGGAATCAAACCCGGTTCTTCCAGATTAGAGTCCAAACTGGCCCTCACACCAAACTGGCTTAAAAGGGCAGGGAGGAAGTTAGTGGGAAAGCCCTTTGCCTGAGACCCTGGAGAGCCACTGCCAGTTAAAGTAGACAATACTGACCTTGATGGACAAATGGGTTCTTGGAGGAGTAACATTATTGGCCGGATTTGCCAAAAACAAATTGTCCGCTGATAAATTTGAAGAAGGGCCCCGTCAAATAAGTGGATGGCTTTGTATCACTCAAACATAAATCCGCAAACATTTCTTGGCACTCGTGCCACTTGAACGGTGTGATTGCTAAGTGCTGCTTGACATCTTATAGCTAACGTTTTTATCTGAAAATTTCATTTGCGTCTGTGCCTCGAAATCTGCACTTTCCCACTGGTATCTTTACAGGTACATAGACTATCACCATTATGAATAGTTAAATATTATTTAAAATAGTTTTGTTCTAACAGTTAGAAAGCAGTGGTGGGTAGAAGCCAGTTTTGGGAAAGTTGCTTCTCTCAACATAGATTCTCCTTGTGATTCCTGCCAATGTGATTCCTGGTGCCCACTTTCTCCTTCCTTGTAGAGGGTTCAATAACGACACAACACAACAGATTTCTTGAAGCTTACTGACCAGGCTCTTTGTCAGCTCTCTCTCTGTACCAAAACTGTTTTCTGACTGCCTGTCAGAAGCGCTTTATTCAGAGAAAAGAGCCAGCTCACACATTTCTCCCCCCGGCCTTGTACAGTGAAAGAGCTACAAGTGAAAGACTCTAAGCTCGAGTCATAGTGTGTTCTTCACAGAATATTCTCACAGTTCACATTATCTTGCCCAAATGTAGCAAAGTTTGTGCTCTCAGCGAACTCATGCAGACTCGTGCAGACTCAGCAAACCTTGTGCCCTGCTTGCCAATCTCCCGTTGCCAATCTCCCTGTGAGAACTTGAACTCCCGGGTTTGCCTCACAGGAGCTCTCGCTCTCCACACTTCCTCAAAGTACCTTCCCCGAAATCAAAGCGCCAATCAGGCTCTCCCGCACCTCACTGGAACAGAAGGGACTTCAGAAGACCCCAGTAGGAATCAACTTTGTATCTACAGGGAACACCTGTTCCAAAACAGCGACCTCCATGGTGGGAGGATGATGCTTGGCTTGGAACCTCTCAACATTCTGCTTTTGTCTTCATGGCAGCCATTTTCTGATGGCACCTGCGGTGCATGTGTAAAATCCTGTTGAGACCCAGCTGACGTATGGCAACCCCATAGGGTTTTCAGTGCAAGAGACTAACAGCCATGGTTTGCCATTGCTTTCCGGTCTGCAGAGTGACCCTGGACTTCCGTGCTGGCCTCCCATCCAAGTACTAACCAGGGCTGAAGCCTACTTAGCTTCCAAGATCTGGTGAGATCAGGTCAGCCTGTTCTCAAAATCCAAGAGCATCCACAGGCTTATGGCAGCTGTGCTACGGCAGCTGCACTGGCTCCCAATTAGTGTCCGGTGCCAATACAAAGTGTTGGTGCTTACCTGTAGAGCCCTAAACGGCCTGGGGCCCTCATACCTTCAGGACCACCTCTCCCTGCCTTCTCCGATCTTCATCTTGGCATTTGTTGAAGGTCCCTGGTCCACGAACTGTCCGCTTTGTGTCAACAAGGGTGAGGGCTTCCTCAGTAGTGGTCCCTGTCCTGTGGATCCAGGTACATGCCTTGTGGGACCTCACTTGGTTCCACCGGGCATACAAGGCTGCTCTTTTTTGGGGGTCTTTGGTGACTGTGATCCCCCAGGCAGCTGGTGTGGTTCAGCCATGACTTCACCATCCACACAGCCTACCCTGCTTAATAGTCAATAGATTTTAATGGGATGGATTTTAAACCTTTTTATATTTTGAAAATTCATTTATCGCATCTTTTGTATTGTCTTTATCAGGTGTATTTGATATGCTGTTAGCCGTCCCAGGTGCCGTTCGGGTGAGAGGGAGCGGGATATAAATTTGATAAATAAAATAAATGTTTGGGAACCCCTGTTCCAGACAGTGGACACAGCCGTCGGAATCACTGTTGCCAATGTCTAGAATGAATCCATGGGGGTGGACTGTAGAGTCCACTCTTAATGAGCTTCAGGGTTTTGGTGGAGCAGAATTGTTGGGATTCTTAATTTAAAGTTTGTTATCAGAGTATTAAAGAGGCAGAGTCCATGGTGTGTTTAAAAAGGATAAAGGTTTACTACAACCTAGCATGGGGAAAGGTACACGGGATATAAAACAACAAAGAGCTTATATGTCTACATCCTTACAGCTAAACTGAAATGGCAGAATGGACGGCTTTTTCTTCTTGCTCAGAACAAAGACGGGAAGAGAAGCCATAAAATGCTAATACTTGGCACTTTGCTTTCCAATCAGAACAACAAACTAGCTCTGAAGTTCCTGGGCTTTCTAACTGTCTAAAACAGATTGGTTACAAACAAACATGTGACTTAACAAACATAGGGGAATTTCAGACAGGCGATATCTCCCGGTAGGGAACCAGTTCTCAAACGGGTTCTGGTCTGTCATTTCAGACAGAACCCGTTTGAGAATCGGTTCCCTACCGGAATGTAACTGCCATTTCACACACAAAAGCTTCAGTCCCGTTTAGGAACTGGGACTGAAGCGTTTTACCTGTCAACCGCTTCTGAGTAGTCTCCAGTTCCCTCTCCCGGTTCGGATACGCTAGTTCCCCGCCTTTTTTTCGCCCGCGCGGGCGATCTCCAGATGGTTTTTTTTTGAACATTCGATTTATAGCGTTATAGCGCTATAGCGCTATAACGGTATAATGGAATAGCATTATATCAGTCCCATTGGAATGCATGGAGTGTTTTGTTATACTGCTATAGCGCTATAGCGCGGGAAAACAAAGCGGTGCGTGTCTGAAATGCCAAACCGCTTCTGAATCGGCTGATTTCCGGTAGGGGCAAGCCATGTGTGAAATGGCAGCCCTGTACCGGTTCAACTCAAAATGGAAGAATACCGGCTTGAAACCGGGAGAAACTGGGTAATGTGAAATTCCCCAGTATTAACGCAGTAAATACTGAAAGTGTTTTAACTTGTAATACCCAACAAGAATGAATTCCATTCCACTTCGCCAAATACATCCAGTTCCACCAAGACTCCAGAACAGATGGCAACATCTGGAATGAATTTTGAAATCCACTCCAGATGTACGCATGGAGGCTTTAGCGGTCACCATCCTAAATTATTTGGTCTTCCACAAACTTGGTTGGCCCACTGCATGCCCTTGGCTCCAAATCCTTCAGGAAGAAACTTGAGCATCTCTGGTCCCGATGCAGATTTTCACATGGGGAGGGGATCGGCCTCCTGTACTTATTCCTCACATGGTGAAAACTTTTGATTTTGCTGTCTGCTTATTTATTGCTACTGACTCGGTCTCATTCATATGCAGCCCTATGCAACCCAGCCCTGCCAATTATCTGAACTTCAGGCTCATTGAAAGTGTTTGGATTGTTTTCCAGGCGAGGCTGGTGAATATTTGAAAATTTGCAATCCATTCATTATTTTTTTTTTTGGGCTGGCTAACGAACAAACAAAGAAACCCCACCCCCGTCTACCTTAAAACATCAGCAAAAATGACTGTGAAGAGCTTTCAACCCTTTTTAAGATTCCAGCAATAACGGCACTGTTTAATCTTTTGCCCTTTTTGTGCCGAATCACACGGATTCGCTTGGCATCCCTCACAAGAACACAGTCCTGCCCCCCTAATAATTTTGCTGCTGTTGCTGTCATTCTTAAACAGTCCCAGATGGACATATCAAATCCGCTCCCCAAATCCATCCCTGCATCATTTATATTCTTTAATAAGCGGAGATTGGATGTCACTCAACGCTTGCTGTCAGATCCGTTTCTCTGCCGTTTTTAGTGCCAATTCACAATCCAGAGAGGAATCTGGACGAGTTGTCGGTGTATCCAAAAAACAGTCTACCCCCACACTCCAAAAGGCAGAACAATTAAAACATCACACTTATCTTCGCCCCTTTTCTGATCAGTTAGATGGAGGCAGGGGTCATTTCCTGCAGGAGCGCACAGGAGCGGAGCTCCAGCAGTAAGGAGCCCAGGAGGTGGGCACATGCAACAAGCCCTGCCCCCTGCTCCCATCAGCCGTCAGTCGGGCCACGAGGAGAAAGAAGCAGCCAGGTAAGTTACCCCCCCGGCCTTCCCAAGCCCTTCCTTCCTTCTTTCCTTCTTTCCTTCTTTCCTTCTTTCCTTCTTTCCTTCTTTCCTTCTTTCCTGCCTGCCTGCCTGCCTGCCTGCCTGCACAGATAGCTAGCAATCCAGTGGCACCTTTAAGGCCAAGTTTTATTCAGGTACAAGCTCTCCCTCCTCTGTGAGGACAGATCTGCACATTCCATCCCACCCCCAATAGCTAGCAATCCAAAACAGTCCAGTGAAGCCTGAGCGGTGGGTGTTGCCTTCTGACACACTTCCGGGGATGTCAGGGGTGTGGCATATGCAAATAAGTTATGCTAATAAGTTATGCTAATGAGCTCCTGCACCTCTTTTTCGATGGAATGACCCCTGGATGGAAGAAATAGAGTGGAGCTACTTAGCCCAGGGAAACCATGTAAGGGTAGGCTGATGTTAGGGCTTGTGACTTGTGACTGACGCAAGGTCTTAGGACTTGGCATTGTAGGGCAGCTAACAAGGCCCATGTCCCGGGATTGGGACCACCAGAAAGCCTCTGTAGCCCACTGTTCCTTCAGTTTGAATGAGGATGGTCAAATCACTATTGCTGGGCAGGGGCAGGGGTTGAGCACAGAGGAATGAGCAAAATGAGTGAGCAGTGGCACAGGGGCGAGGCCCTGTGGAACGGGATCTTTCTAGGTCAGTCATGTTGGATTCTCTGGACTTGGCATGGCCAGGGAACCACGGGAAAATAGCAGAGTGCTCAAAGGCTTTAACACAGCAGAGCTTGGGGCTAGGTGTGGCAAGAGACTTACGAAGTCACACGGAGTCAGCAGTCAGTTCTAAAACTAATAAGTAACTTTTACTAAAGGGAATATATGCTTGAGAGTGCAGGTAAGAGATAGATATAGATCGCCTACTCTAACTAACTAGATGGCATCGTATGCTGGACGCATGTCCGGCCTCCATGGTGCAAGATGGAGATCAAGCATTTTCTCTGTGTACGTGCGAGAGAGAAGAGAGTAAGAGAGCGAAAGCAGAGGAAATTGCCCCTAAGAGCAGCATTCTGCTTCAAAGGAAAGGATCAGAGAGCAGGAAGGAAAGGATGTTGTATGTGTCCTGACCTATCTGTCAAAACCTTTTGGTGCCATCTTCTCAAGTTTGAGACAGGAGACTACGCCAAGTCCTCCCCTTCTAACAACTCATAGTGACAGTGCAGTACATGTGGAAGAACCGTGCTGCCTTAATCAGTTTACAGGCTGTGTTTACAGCAATTGTGGGGTCATATTGGCTAGTGCCAGTAATGTTGCCGGTGTCTTATTTGTGAGGCACCTTCCAAACCTGCAGCCGGCACTGCTTTGAGAATCATCCTGACCTCCTTTTTTTTTTGGGCAAATACTTCCATTGCTTTTAAAAACTGAGGCCTGGGCTGAAACTTGACAGGGAAGAGGGATAAGGAGCTCCTTCCCCTCCTGCTCTTCCTCTGTTCATGCACAACCAACTTCAGGCTGCTTCGGGTTAAACAAAAATACAGACAAAAGACTCATGGATCTTCATGAAATAAGTCATTTGAGGCTGTGTTTTTCGATTCACAGAGGGGGACACACAGGGCCACGCGAGCCGTTGCAGATCGGTTTTTAACTGCTGGTGAGGCCCTGGCGCTCTTTCGTATCCCTTCTCTTCAGTGTGTCCAAGGCCCTTTTCGTTTTACAGTCCTGGCTCTTCCTCTGTGAAATTGAGACTTGAGCACATGACAGGTCCCATGAAGACGGATCACCCTCCGCACAAGGTCAGCCTTCCACGAGCCTCTGATTCCCGGCAAGCGCATCCGTCAGAAGTGACAGCCGGCGATCACTTCCGAGCCCCTCAGCTGCCTAGTTTGTCTCCGCTTTTCGAGAGCCGTGTTAGCGTTAGTGGGGCAAGGCGCACAGGCCGTGGCACTGGGAGAGACGTGGCGTTAATTCTGTGCTAATTTTGCTTTCTTGTGGATTCTGCACAGCTTTTTAAAAATTTATATATTTGGCTGACTTAGAGACCGTCTTTGGACCGAACAGTCCCCAAAGGTGGTTTACAAAATATTCAGAAAAACACAATGAAATCAAAGTAAAAATTGCATGGCGAATTGCTGCCAATTGCATTTCTGCTTTCCTGGTCACCGGAAGAGACGTGGCCTTAATTGTGTGCTAATTTTTCTTTCTTGTGGATTCTGCACACATTTATTCATATATTTGGCTTATTTAGAGAATATCTTTTGACCGAACACTCCCCAAAGGTGGTTTACAAAATATTCAGAAAAACACAATGAAATCAAAGTAAAAATTCTTCTCATAACAAGTAATAAACTAACACATAAGCTTAGAAAGACAGGATCTCACAAAGTATGTTGTTTATTAACAAGTTTTTTCCCCGTTACTAACTGCAGTCTAACAGGGTAATGATCTCCTACTCTTGGGTTTTTAGTTTAGTGTGGGTTACTTTCCTTTCTCCTTAGTTGTAGTTCCCCTTCCCTTTTTCTTTTCTTTGTAGTTTATGTAGTATTATAAAAAATAAAAAAAATCCCCTCCAGGGTCTTAAAAAGAAAAGAAAAAGAAATCAAAGTAAAAATTGCATGGTAAATTGCTGCCAATCGCATTTCTGCTTTCCTGGTCACCGGAAGAGACGTGGCCTTAATTGTATGCTAATTTTTCTTTCTTATGGATTCTGCACAGCTTTTTTTTTTTGTTTATTTATTACACACAGTGAAATCAAAGTAAAAATTGCATGGTAAATTGCTGCCAACTGCATTTCTGCTTTCCACGTCATGATGCATGCTCAGTACAAAACACAAAAGCACGGGGAACAGAGAATGGATAGAGAGAACTTTTTCTCCCTCTCACAGAATACTGGCACTCACGAGTATCCAATGAAGCTGATGGGCAATAGATTTGGGATGGACAAAGCAAAGTACTTCTCTCCTTAACGAGTGGTTAAAATGCAGAATTCGCTGCCAGATGATGTAGTGATGGCCACAAGCATACATGTCCTTCCAAGGGGAGCAGATAAATTCATGGAAGAGAGGTCCATCAGAAGCTACTGGCCACAGTGAGTAAAGGGAACGTCCACATTCAGAGGCAGAAGACCTCTGAAAACATAATGCTAGGACACAACATCAGAGGAAGGTCTTGGCCTCCCCCCCACCCAGCGGCTCGAAAGCAAGTAAATAAAAAATGCGAGTAGACAAATGGGTACCTACCCTTAGAAGGGTAGGGGGCACCCACCTCTGGTGAGGTGTGAAGGCACCGGCGACGGTGGCGAGACATCGGCTGCAGCAGAGTACCGGCAGTGGAGATGACGTGGTGACGCGGCGGCAGCAGCGGCAGGGCCAGAGGAGCGATCCCTGGGGGCCAGCAGCAGAACACCGTGCGGCTGCCGTCAGCGGAAGTGGAGACCGGGAGGCGCGCGATGACGTTGAATGCGGGCGCGGCGGAGCCTGAAGGACGCAGCCAAGGCCGGAGATAGACGTGGATCGTGTGCCGAACGGTCCCACCGAAAAAAGGAAGCTAACCCATCTTGAGTGCCAGGATGAACATCTCGCCCCGAAGACTGGAAAGAGCAGAGCCGAAGAAACAACAGCCACCACCTGGGTGGCGGTAGGCAGCCCCGTCCCTGCACAATGTGGCCCCAGTTAGGGAGAAAACATTCTTAGAACTGCCTATTTATTTATTTATTTATTTATTTATTTCCACTTATACCCCGCCCTCCCCGCGTGCGGGCTCAGGGCGGCTTACAACAATAGGCACAACGTGCGATAAAAATACAATAAAACAGTTTAAAACCATTTATACATGGGACACGCCCAGAATCTAGCATGACGAAAAAACCCTCTCTCAATATTGCACATGCCCCGTCCACTCCAGGGGAGGTTCGATTCCAGAGGAGGTTCAGTTCCAGGGAGGTTCCTGTGGCCCCCAGATGTTCATTGCCACTCAACCTCCGGCGGTGCTGTAGGAGCGGTCCTCATTGGTGGTAGTAGTAGCGGCGGCGGCTCCTATTCAAACGCCTGGCGGAAGAGCTCCGTCTTGCAGGCCCTGCGGAACTGCAACAAGTCCCGCAGGGCCCTGATCTCCTCCGGGAGCTCGTTCCACCAGATAGGAGCCGCCACCGAGAAGGACCTGGCCCTAGTGGCAACAAGCCTGGCCTCTTTCGGGCCCGGAATCGCAAGGCGATGTAGCGACCCCGACCGAAGTGCTCTTTGGGATCTATGTGGGGCAAGGCGGTCCCTCAGGTATGCTGGACCCTGGCCATGTAGGGCTTTAAAGGTAACGACCAGCACTTTGAAGCGAATCCGGTATGCTATAGGCAGCCAGTGCAGCGCTTTGAGCACAGGCTGGATGTGGTCCCATTTAGAGGCACCAGCAACCAGCCTGGCCGCCGCATTCTGCACTAGCTGCAGCCTCCGAATCAGCGACAAAGGCAGCCCCATGTAGA
>NW_015168673.1:308282-337902 GCF_001447785.1 Gekko japonicus | reverse complement strand
TAAATAAATAAATAAATAAATAAATAAATAAATGTTCCATTGTTGGCTTTCCATGGTAACTGGTTGGCCACTGTGTGAGACAGGATGCTGGACTGGATGGACCACTGGTCTGATCCAGCAGGGCTCTTCTTCTGTGCTTAGAAGCTGAGCTGCTCTGAAGGCAGCCAATTTTAATAAATAAATAAATAAATAAATAAATAAATAAATGTTCCATTGTTGGCTTTCCATGGTAACTGGTTGGCCACTGTGTGAGACAGGATGCTGGACTGGATGGACCACTGGTCTGATCCAGCAGGGCTCTTCTTCTGTGCTTAGAAGCTGAGCTGCTCTGAAGGCAGCCAATTTTTACTTTGTCATACTCTAAAACAAAACCATCCCTACCTGGTTGGCCCAGGCTAGCCTCATCTTCTCAGCTCTTGGAAGCCAAGCGGGGTCAGCCCTGCTTAGTGTTCGGACAGGCAACCTGTCGGGATTTACAAGTTCTCTCTCTGTAGTCATGAAAGAATTAACTGTCTGTTTATGAATGCTGATGTCCTAGCTAGCTTAGGTGAGTGTTACACAAATTCATATCCAGTCAAAAATAGAAGATTGAAGTCAAAATGAGGAGGAAGATCTTGTATTTTATTGCCAAAGGACCCATCAAAGTTGACTGTTTTCTGAGCCCAATCAGGAAATACATGAAGTTAAATACTTAATATGACATCATCATACCATCATCATGAAAATAATATTCAGAAAGCATAATTGGTTACAAAAACTTAAACAACATTTACATAAAAATCTCCTTATTGGTCAAATGTAAGAAAGGTATTCCCAGTAGTCATGTATGGCTGCGAGAGTTGGACTATAAGGAAGGCCGAGCGCCGAAGAATAGATTCTTTTGAACTATGGTGCTGGAGAAGACTCTTGAGAGTCCCTTGGACTGCAAGGAGATCGAATCAGTCAATCCTAAAAGAAATCAACCCTGACTGTTCCCTGGAAGGCCAGATAATGAAACTGAAGCTCAAATACTCTGGCCACCAAAGGAGAAGGGCGCACTCACTGGAGAAGACCCTGATGCTGGGAAATATTGAAGGTCAAAGAAGACAGGGACGGCAATGGATGAGATGGTTAGACAGTGTCATAGATGCAACGAACATAAAATTGAGCAAACTTCAGAGGATGGCGGAAGACAGGAGGGCCTGGCATGATGTGGTCCATGGGGTCGCAAAGAGTCGGACTCGACTGCGACTGAACAACAAGAAAGGTATGTCTATACAATAGTGTCACATATTTACTTGACCTGACCTAAGTCATATCGGCCAAAACTTGTTCTCACCCAAACAAAGGTGTTTCTCTCTGATACCAAGTAAAAGATCCTTTTCGACCCAGACACTATGAAGTTGTAACCTAAACAATTAGAACCATGAACCTTCTACCTTCTTCTGTACCAAAAGAATGCTATTGTCTTGTCTGCTAACATCAGCTGGAAAAATACCCGCAAAGAAGAGAGGCATTCTATATAACAGGCCTTCATTACATTCCAATAAAATGGTAAACCTATAATAAATCTATAAAACCCAGAGAACTTTGAATAATCAAAAAAGAGGAAAATCTATATAGTCCCATCTCTACCAGTGACTAAGTCTGCACACTTTTGCCGCCAGAGCAAGGTGACAAAATACATGCTTAGTTAGCATTAGGATTCTCCAGTTGGGTAATCAATATTTTGGGGGGTGGAGTAGAGAGTAAGCATTGGGTTCTAGTTTTATTGCTCTTTGTCCTACTCCTTTCGTTCATCCTCACACGAGCTTTAGAAATGCCGAAGTAAAGACATAGGATAGAGCACCTAGACAGGATGATTTTCCTGTCTTGTTTGTTTCTTTAATCTCCCAGTAACTCCATCCCTCATTAGTAAGTAAAGGTTTCTCTTTTAAAAGCTAATACAGGTGTTCTGCTGCGTTATTAACTCTGCATTTACATAGAAATATGACAGGTATTCTTAGAAAAATAGACTTAAGCAGAGATAAAAAATCAGAAGAGTAACGAATGAGAGTCAAGAGTCCATGTATCTGTTTGAAAAAATAACTTTACTAGAACTAACATGGGGAAAAGGTAAAAGGGATGCAAAACAACAAACACTAGATCCTGCATCTTTACTCTTAGGAAACTACCAGAAGAATGGCACCTCTTCTTCACCATGAAACAAAGGGAGGAAGTGACCCCGATATGCTAAATAGCCAATGCATTGATTTTCAATCATAAAGCTAAAGTTCAGGTCATTTAACTAGGACCTCCTACAAGGTCCTACAAGGAGCTGAGGTGGCTCAAGTGGTTAAGACGCTGAACTGCAGGCTGTGGAAGGTCGGTAGTTCAGCAGTTCGAGACCCAGGGTGCCGCATGACGGAGTGAGCTCCCGTCTCTAGTTCCAGCTCCTGCCAACCTAGCAGTTCGAAAGCAAGAAATTGCAAGTAGATAAATAGGTACCGCTTCGGTGGGAAGGTAACAGCATTCCGTGCGCCTTGGTGTTTAGTCATGCTGGCCACATGACCACGGAAAACGTCTTCGGACAGCGCTGGCTCTTTGGCTTTGAAAGGGAGATGAGAACCACAACCCTAGAGTTGGATTCGACTGGCTTTCGAGCAAGGGGACCTTTACCTTTACCTTAACCTACAAGGTACATGGGCTCCCCCCCCCCACTAAGTAACAGATCAGATACAATAAACACATGTGGCTTCCTGTTGACCAAACAAACAAAGTTAACTCTATAATTACTGAAGTCTTTTCAGTTGCTAAACCCAACAAAACCCCTAACACAACCAATGCACCCTCTAAGCTGTGGAGTCTTGTGAGCAAAAATCCCACTTTGTGAGCTACTGGCATATTAAAGTTGCTCTGCAAATTGGCTACTGCATAAATCAGTTTGCTCTGGAGCCATCCTTCCTGAGCTGAGACAAAAATGTGTGAGCTGGAGGCTAAGAAAACTGTGAGCTAGCTCACTCTAACTCAGCTTAGAGGGAACACTGAACACAACCACCATAGAAGTCCAGGGTCACTCTGCAGAGGCAGGCAATGGCAAACCACCCCTGGATGTCTCTTGCCATGAGAATCCTATTGGATTGCCATAAATCAGCTGTGAACCGATGGCCCCTGGCACCGCCCAAACCAAACCTCCACTGTTATTTCAGTACTTTAATTATCAGAATGCTAAACTATGGGAAGTTGGAACTGGACTCACTGCTGTCATTTTCAGCGGCAGCCCTGTGTTTCTTTTCATGCTTAGCTTTCTCCTTGATCTGGCTTCTGCAGGAGATGCGAGGGCACATCACCCTAGCCTGGGCTCCACCAGCTGTTGACCTATTGAGCTGACAACAACCTACCAGCTAAGCACTGAGGAAATGGAGGAAAGAATCCAATTCCCAGCAGCGCCCTTGTTAGAACATTCATAAGTAAAAGGATTAAGTGTTTAACATTTTAAGTGTTACCACATGCTCCGTCTGGGTGAGTTTCCGCACAATGTTTAGCAGAAGGCAATCAAATGATTCAATATACTTAATCATTTAATGGAGTGTTTTGGTCTTTGACTGTTTAGGCTTGGAGAAAAGAACACTCAGAAATGCATAGAAGCAATTAGGCGTGCTATTATACGGCAAATCCTGCATAATCCCAGGGCATGCGGTGAGTGAAAGGCAGGATTGCTTTCTCTGCACGACTCCAGAAATCGAGCTAATTTGCAACGGTTGCTCTAATTTCATTTACCCATGTAACGCAAACCTATCATATTTTGGAGTATTTGACAGGCTCGCTTTGAATTTTAACATGCCAGGATTAATTTCTGGATAGGGTTTACTTGGGGGGGGGGGAGAGAAAACCAAATTGATGACCAACACAAAGAAGGAAGCAGTGGATTAAAAAAATAATCTCACATATGAGATTCTTGATCTATGGGAGCGGCTTCAGAAGACATAGAGGGGGAAATTTTACAGCACATGCAAAAGCAGAAAGGAAGGAAGGAAGGAAGGAAGGAAGGAAGGGAAAAGAGCATCATTAGAAATCTTGGATTCAGGAATGAACTAACCATTTATGTGGTGATGGAAAGTGCCATCAAGGCACAGCTGATTTATGGTGACCCCCATAGGGTTTTGAAAGCAAGAGACATTCAGAGATGGTGTGCCATTGCCTGCCTCCCTGTCACGGCCCTGGTATTCCTTGGAGGTCGCCCTTCCAAATACTAGCCAGGGCCGACTCTGCTTAGCTTCCAAGATCCAATGAGGTTGGGGCCAATGAGGTTGGGGCCCTCTAAGCTGTGGAGTCCTGTGAGCAAAAATTCCACTTTGTGAGCTCCTGGCATTAAAGTTCTGAGCGAGCGATTTGGCTACGGCATCAATTAGTTTGCTCTGGAGTCATCTTTCCTGAGCTAAGACAAAAATGGGTGAGCCGGAGGCTAAAAAACGGTGGGCTAGCTCACACTCACTCAGCTTAGAGGGAACACTGGGTTGGGCTAACCTGGGCTATCCAGGTCAGGGCTAATAATTCACATCGTAATATAAGAAGAGCCCCCCATCTGGACTGGTAATCTAGTGTGCCTAACAGTAGTCAGCTTTATTCATTATTTAGTTTAGTCACTTCATTTTTACCCTGCCTTTCTCTGGAATGGGGCTTCAAAGTGGGTTTCAGCGTTCTCCCTTTCTCCATTTTTGCTCTCACAACAACCCTGTGAGGTAGGTTAGGCTGAGAGTGAGTGACTGGCCCAAGGTCATTCAGTGAGCTTTCATGGCAGAGTAGGGATTCAAATCTGGGTCACCCAGTTCCTAACTTGACACCATAACCACTGCACTGTAGTGGTGACTGGCCAGGAAAAGGGGATCGTGGTGGATAGCTCACTTAACATGTGGACTCTGTGTCCTAGCCCTGGTTGCTATGGCCCTTTAGAAGGCACTTGGGAATCCAGCTGTGGATGTCATCTAGTTCTATCATAACTCTCGTATCCTCCCAGTCTGGGTAAACTATCGTCAAAGGATGATTCGGTGGCAAAGATTCGGTGTCTCATTCCCAGGTCTGGGTGACTCTCCTCTGCCATTGAGATCCAAAGCCATTCTTCTAAGTCCAGTGTTTGGCTCTCCCCAGTCAACACAGCCAGTATTTCATCTATTGATCTATCTGTTTGTCTGTCTATCATCCATCTATCAGTTTGGTGTAATGGTTAAGTGTGTGGGCTCTAATCTGGGAGAACCGGGTTTGATTCCCCCACTCCTCCACTTGCAGCTGCTGGGTGACCTTGGGCAAGCCATAGTTCTGACAAGAGCCATCCTCAAAAGATCAGTTCTTGAAAGAGCTCTCCGAGCCCCACCTACCTCACAAGGTGTCTGTTGTGGGGAGGGGAAGGGAAAGGGGTTTGTAAGCCGCTCTGAGACTCCTTTGGATAGTGAAGGGTAGGGTATAAATCCAATCTCCTTTTCTCACCCTCTTCTCCTCCTCCTCTCATCTCCCTGTCTATCATCTGTCTGTCTATCTTCTATCATCTATTTATCTATCATCTATAAACTCTATCATCTGTCCATCATCCATCCATCCGTCCGTCCATCCGTCCGTCCGTCCATCTATCTATCATCTATCATTTCTCTCTCTTCCTCTATCATCTATCATCCATCCATCATCTATCCATCTATCCATCTACCATCCATCTATCCATCTATCATCTATCTATCTATCTACTATCTATCTCTATTGTCTGTCTGCCTATCTACCATCTATCACTATCACCTATTCATCTATCTCTTATCTTTCTCTCTCTATCATCTATCCATCCATCCATCCATCCATCCATCCATCCATCCATCCATCCATCCATCCATCCATCCATCCATCCATCCATCCATCCATCCATCTATCTATCTATCTATCTATCTATCTATCTATCTATCTATCTATCGTCCCATCCATCCATCCATCCATCAATCCATCTATCTATCTATCTATCCATCCATCCATCCATCTATCCATCTATCCATCCATCCATCTATATATATATCTATCCATCTATCTATATATCTATCCATCTATCCATCTATCCATCTATCTATCTATCTACATCATCATCATCTATCTTCTCTCTCTCTTCCTCTATCATTATCATCCACCCATCTATCATCTACCTACCTACCTACCTACCTACCTACCTTTCTATCATCTATCTATCTCTATTGTCTGTCTGCCTATCTACCATCTATCACTATCACCTATTCATCTATCTCTTATCTTTCTCTCTCTATCATCTATCCATCCATCCATCCATCCATCCATCCATCCATCCATCCATCCACCCGTCATCTATCTATCATCTACCTCTCATCTCTCATCTATCTAATCCAGGGGTGTCAAATTAATTTGTTATGAGGGCTGGATCTGAAATAAATGAGACCTTGTTGGCCTGGGCCATGTGTGACATAAAATGTAATGCCAGGTAGCAAAGATATAAACTTTATAAAGGACACAAACACAATAATGGTTAAAACATTAGCTCTGTAAGCTGCAAACCTACTTTTGATTTATTGACATTCACCACAGAAATCTCGTGCTCAGAGTTCTGAGTCTAGGACCCAGGTTAAAACATGAAATGTCTGAGTGATTAAGAGAATCTGGTGAAGCAAGCTATGATGTAGCAGCAGAACTGGAAGCAGGAGATGGCCAGTTCCACTGAGGGCCTGATGGAAGCCTTCCAGGAGCCTGATCCAGCCCCCGGATCACATGTTTGACACCCCTGATCTAATCTATTTATTCTCTCTCTCTCATCTGTCTATCATCTATCTATCTATCTATCTATCTATCTATCTATCTATCATCCATTCATCATCTCTCTAATCTATCTATGAATCTGTCTGATTGCCTGCCTGTCTACCTACCCATCCATGCATCCAATTTGTAAGCCTGTCTTCCTTCCTCATATAGGAACCCAGGGCACATAATGTAACTAAGCCAACCAGGCGAAAAGCACATGGGGTTGAATGTAGAATAAAAATTCTGCTAATGAAGGGGAAAGAATAATTTTCGTGAGTTCTCCCTTCCTGCTGCAGAGCTTCCGCCTGCCTTTCCTGCCATTGTTGAGGGATAAACATATGGAGTAGAGGTCCATCAGTGGCTGTTAGCCACAAGGTATAGATAGGAACTCTCAGTCTGGGGCAAGTGATGCTCTGTATTCTTGGTGCTTGGGGGCAACAGTGGGAGGGCTTCTAGTGTCCTGGCCCCACTGCTGGACCTCCTGATGGCACCTGGTATTTTTGGCCACTGTGTGACGGAGTGTTGGACTGGATGGGCCATTGGCCAGATCCAACATTGGCTTCTCTTATGTTCTTATGTCCTTATATTCCCAGCAGATCCAATAACAACTCCTTGGACTGTTTCAGGCTGGGAAAAGGAAGGCAGAAGCCTCTTCTTCATGTCTGGCATGATTTGGCAACACGTGTGCAGGAATTTAGGAGAACTCATATTTGAGTCCAGTGGCACCTTTAACATCCAGAATTAAACTTTGTTGGTCTTAAAGGTGCCACTGGACTCAAACTTTGATCTATTGCTTCAGACCAACATGGCTACCCACCGGAACCCACAACTCATGTGTGATTACGTTTATAGCTGACCCTGGGAAAGGACCCAGACTCAACCTGTGCACCCTGTAATATGTGACATATCAGTGACACTGACCTAGGTCAATGGCATGGCTTGGTAAAAAGCAATTCCATATGTTCATACCCCCGGAGCATTGTCAGCCACAGCTGATAGGCTACATTCGGGCTGCATGCCGAATAAAACCGAAGAGTCCGATCCCATTTAGCAGCAGTGGAAGTTTGGCTTTGTCGAGTAATTTTTATGTTAAAAAAAAAAGAAAGCCAATATATGCTGCTCTCTTAAATATGAACATCTCCCCCCACCCCGGTAAAACAGCAACCAAGCACCACCTCCCTCTAAACGATTCCAGGGAGTTGATCTATAAGCTCTTCATTATTTTAAAGACAGGGAACTAGGCCCTTATTTTATTTCATAGCGTTATTAGTATTTGCGGAGAATCGTTTCATTGCGTGTCATACATTATCCCAGCATTTGCATCAAGTTTTACAGCCAGTATAGGTCACTCCTGAAATACTGTGGTGTTGACAGGTTTATAATTCTGCTGACACGGGTTGGCAGATAGATGAGCATCTCTGGTGGCAGCGAGTCATAAATTCCTTGGCATAAATAGAAGCAGGTCTGTTAGAATTGTCAGAAGGGACCAGGCGAGCGGCACAAAATAACTGGGGTGTCCCAACCTTTAAATTATGGCTCGTTGGGAAAAAAAAAAATTAAAGAGCATAAGCAGAATTCCTTTCGCCTGCTGCTACTGCGGTTTCAGCCGATAGAATTCATTTCCGACAAGTCCTTTCTGCACTTCGATCTCATCCCTGGTTTTATCAGAGTTCAACTTGTGACACAGTACTTTTCATTTATCCCCGGTTATAACAGCATCCGTTTATCCCGGGACAAGTGTGGGGTGAAACCGGGGTGACCTGAATGTAATGTGGAAACAAACAAAATAAATAACCCAAGATAATTACAGGGGTGAACTCGCGTGTCGTGTAGAATGTAAGTTCGGGGACAGGGTTGAACCAGGATTTAAGGTCTAGTGAAGAAAGGACCACAATCGGCTATAAGCTTACTTCAACCACCACCACTGCTACTATTAAACCACATTGAGCAATGGGGAAAAGCAAACACATGTAGTAAGGAAGCAGATAAACACCCACAGGTTCTCTAAGGCATTAACATTGCTATTTTAGCTTAGCCCATTAACTTCAATGGACTTAGAAGGGGGTACCTCTGCTTAGGATTGCACTATAAGGGTAAAAAGTGGAACTTTACAGAAAAATTCTACATCTATTTTTGTTTTTTTGATATAGATTTTTTTAATCCACAGATAGCTATTTTTGAGAACACGTATACTTCTTTAGGGAGCTGCGGTGGCTCAAGTGGTTAAGACACTGAACTGCAGGCTGTGGAAGGTCGGTAGTTCAGCAGTTCGAGACCCGGGTACCACATGACGGAGTGAGCTCCCGTCTCTAGTTCCAGCTCCTGCCAACCTAGCAGTTCGAAAGCAAGAAATCGGTGGGAAGGTAACAGCGTTCCGTGCGCCTTGGTGTTGAGTCATGCCGGCCACATGACCACGGAAATGTCTTCGGACAGCGCTGGCTCTTCGGCTTGGAAACGGAGATGAGCACCGCAACCCTAGAGTCGGACTCGACTGGCTTTCGAGCAAGGGAACCTTTATACTCCTTTATGTGGTCACACGTGTGAGATAAAGCATGGGGGAAGCGAGGCTATTTCCTCTAGAGGGATTTGACCTGCAGTTGTGCGATCACACAGTCCTTGGAAGCTGCGGGCACAGCCTGCCACCGCATGATCAGATGCAACCGTGGGTGAGTCAGGTATTTGGGTTTTTTTTTGCTGTTTGTTTCCGATGCGCTTAAACAAGGAATCGATGAATTGCATTTCCGCAGTGAGGGCTCCCTTTGGAGTCTGTGATGATGCACATACTGCGAAGGGGGGAAAACAACGGCACAGAGTCGGATGGCCTGATCAGACCATCCCGACGACATGTGAGCGCACTAGAGGGATCAGATGGGAAAGTCCATCTGTGGCTCATCGCAACCTGTTTACTACCAAATTTTCCCCGGTGTCTTTTTCTGCGGCAGAGCAAAATGGGTTGCTGATGGCTGTGGGGCGCTTCCCGGATGTTGTTGTCTGATCGCGCCCAGGGGTCATTTCGTAGAAAAAGAGCTAGGGGAACTCATTAGCATAACTCATTAGCATATGCCACACCCCCTGACATCACCGGAAGTGTGTCATAAGGCCACACCACCTGACATCACCGGAAGTGTGTCATAAGGCCACACCCCCTGACATCACCGGAAGTGTGTCCTAAGGCCACACCCCCTGACATCACCGGAAGTGTGTCCTAAGGCCACACCCCCTGCCCTCACCGGAAGTGTGTCATAAGGCCACACACCCCGCCCCCAACGGTCCCGGCCGCCGCCACCGGCCTTGCAGCTCCACTGCCGAGCCCCATGAGGGGCCCGGCAGTGGACCTGCAAGGCCGGCGGGAGTGCAAGGAAGCCCCGCGAAGGCCCTCCCTGGCCCCAGGCAGGCAGGGGTGGGGAGAGGCAGCGAGGAAGCAACTTACCCTCCCTCTTCTCCTGCCTCCTCCTGGCTGAATGAGGACTGGAAGCGGGGCGGCTGGAAGCAGGGGGCGGGGCTTCGTCATGTGCCCCACCCCCCGTACCTCACCCGGGGGAACTGTGTTCCCCTGCGTTCCCCCCCGAAATGACCTCTGATCGCGCCTTTTAAATCCGCTCGGCAGCTGCATCTACGGCCGGTCTAATTGTGCGTATGATTGCAGCCTATTATCTTCTGTTTTTTACTAAAAAGAAGAACCTTGGACTTAGCAACATTAATAACTAAGCCCTCTCTGGAACAATATTCCAAGAAGGAACCTATGAGCTTGCGTAGGCCAACCACAGATCCATTTTTGAGAACAAGTAATTTATTGCTTCTTGATGCTGATGAAGAAAAGAGAGAAGAGACTGGATTTATACCCCATCCTTCGCTACCTGAAGGAGTCTCAGAGCAGCTTACGATCCCTTTCACTTCCCTTCCCCGCAACAGATACCCTGTGAGGTAGGTGGGGCTGAGAAAGCTCTCTCAAGAACTGCCCTTGAGAGAACAGCTCTGAGAGTACTTGTGACTGACTCAAGGTCACACCAGCAGCTGCATGTGGAGGAGTGGGGAATCAAACCCGGTTTTCCCAGATGAGAGTCCGTGCTCTTAACCGCTACACCAAACCAATATTCTTTGTATCCCTTTTATTGTCATTGGTCCAGTTGCTGTGATGTCACAGAGGCCACAGGGGAAGAAAAGGGAAGGTGAAGAACTAAAAATGGCTGAATCTCAAAGTATGCATTAGAGGGAAAGTTGTGTGTGCGAGGGGCAGGGCAGGGAAATCAAACGACAATATGAAATGTGAGGCTTTTACAGTTCAGATTGTGAGAATATGCATGGGAATCCTTTTCTTGCCAGCATAAAACCCTGTCAATGCAATGCTAATGTTGGATCATAGGAGGCACATCTTTTATTCAAGTCACTTTTATAGAGGGTGCCAAGCATCAAGGTTTTGAACTCTGTCTCTCTGGAATAAATGTGGAGACGCACCATCGGTGCAATTTAAACCCAAATCCAATTTACCCAGAGGTCAAAGGTAATAGCAAGGTGATAAGATAGAGGAAGAAAGAGATGACGCTATCATACCTCCTGGTGGGAGATCTTCATACTGTACGCCAGCTCTGGGGGTAAACCAAGGCAACCTTTTGGAGGATAACAGAAAGCATCCGCAGGTTTCGAGAATAATTCCCTATACCGAAGCATGTAGCCCGGGATGCCCTGGGCTTTTATTTGCTTTTGAAGTTAACATAATTCACTGCCTTTGTTTCCCCGGCACTGCCTGGCCTTCAAAAAACCTGTTCTCAGCTTTCCTTGACCCCAACATAATCTGGGCACCACTTTGTCAGCGGGAGACTTTAATTACACCTTCATCCACACCTTCTGTGAAGATACAGGGGCACTGCCTGTTTGGAGAGAGAGAGAGAGAGAGAGAGAGAGAGAGAGAGAGAGAGATATTGTGTTCACACCTGACAACCCTCACTAATTTGTAAGGCCTTGTTTTTAATTCTATGATATCTGGATTGGAGACTAGCTGAGGCAGAAGGACTCTGATCCAACCAGCAAAGTGTCAGGCTACACGGTAGGTGATGTTGTGTGCGTAGCACTACTGCTCCATGCTTGGGAGCCTTTACTAGTGGTTGTAACACATGGACAAAATGAGCAGAGCCAAAGGGGAGGCGATGAGAAAGACCTCTGCCCAAGAGCCGGGAGGGCCGCTGCCCGTCTGAGTAGACAATGCTGACCTGGATGGTCTTATTAAGAATCAGGCAGCTTCATGTATCCACATTTTGCCGTGGGTGCAAATGCACATCTGGATGTGTCTTATCCAATGCTGTCCCCCTCGGTGCCTGTCCTTGCAAGGTGATGGGACCCATTCTTATTCCCTCTTTTGAAAATAAGAAAAGGAAGCCCCCCAAATTAATTTTATGCCAAACCTGGAATGTTGTCCTTCTGAACCATTTAGGTAAAGGTAAAGGTCCCCTTGCTCGAAAGCCAGTCGCGTCCGACTCTAGGGTTGCGGTGCTCATCTCCGTTTCAAAGCCGAAGAGCCAGCGCTGTCCGAAGACATTTCCGTGGTCATGTGGCCGGCATGACTAAACACCCAGGCGCACGGAACGCTGTTCCCTTCCCACCGAAGTGGTCCCTATTCATCTACTTGCAATTGCTTGCTTTCGAACTGCTAGGTTGGCCGGAGCTGGAACTAGAGACGGGAGCTCCCTCCGCCATGCGGCAACTCAGGTCTCAAACTGCTGAACTACTGACCTTCCACAGCCTGCAGTTCAGTGTCTCAACCACCCTATAAATGTTTTTTTTCCTGAACATCATCTAATGTAGTGGAGGAATGAGACTGTGACGGAAATCTGCATAGCTCTGCATGGGGAAGATTGGTTGGAGGGGGAAGGAGGCCATAACACAGTGGCAGAGTGCATGCTTTGTGGGGAGGAAGTCCCAGGTTCAGTACCTGGGATCTCCAGCGAAAAAGTCTTAGGGCCAAACTAGATGAAACAGGCAGGGATGTACATTCAGATACTTCCAGTTCAAATATATACCTGAAATACTTTATCAGTGCTTGGGGGCATATTTGAGTACCCAGTTAATATTTGGGTTTCTTGGGGATACCAGATATCAATTCCTGGGGAGGGGGAACAGAAATTTTGGGGGATATCCAGGAATAAGGCTGATGATGAAAAAACTGAATTTCCCCAAGATTTTCTGTTCCTTGGCTCAATCATCAACCAAAGGGGAGTCTGCAAGCGAGAAATCAGGAGATTGGATTGGGAAGGGTAGCCACGAAGGAGCTGTGTGGTCTGGCTCACAGATGGCAAGGCCGGGAAATATTTGTATCTTGGAGGTCTTTTCTCACAAAGCTGCTGCCCATCAGAGTATTTACTAGACTAGACGACTCTATGGTCTGATTCAGTACGAGGCAATTTCAGTACTAACACGTGGAATTCACCGCCGCAGGAAGTGGTGGCTGCTACAAGCGCGGACAGCTTCCAGAGGGGATTGGCTAAACATATGGAGCAGAGGTCCATCAGTGGCTACTAGCCACAAGGTATAGAAGGAACAGTATGTTTGGGGCAGCCATGCTCTGTGTTCTTGGTGCTTGGTGGGGCAGCTGTGGGAGGGCCTTCCGGAATTCTGGCCCCATTGACCATCTTGACCCATCCCTTGACCCCTTGGTTAGTGCAATACATTCAAACCTGGAAGATCCTTGACAGATGGGTGTTCAGCCTCTGCACAAAGACCTCCAAGAAGTCAGAGCCTTCCCCTGGGGAGTGGGTTCCATTGCTGAACCTCTCTTAACAACAGGAAGCTAGAGTCCAGTGGCACCTTTAAGACCAACAGCATTTGATTCAAGGTGTGAGCTTTTGTGCACACGAAAGCTCACACCTTAAATAACACTTTGTGGGTCTTAAAGGTGCCACTGGACTCTAACTTTGTCTGTTGCTTCAGACCAACATGGCTGAGCACCTGGATTTAACAGCAGGAAGTTATGGTAGTAAAATGCTCTGCGAAAAGAAGGAGGAGAAGGAGGAGGAGATTGGATTTATACCCCGCCCTTCACTACCCGAAGGAGTCTCAGAGTGGCTTACAATCTCCTTTCCCTTCCCCTCCCCAAAACGGACACCCTGTGAGGTAGGCGGGGCTGAGAGAGCTCTAAGAGAACTGCTCGTGAGAGATCAGCTCTGAAAGAACTTGTCATTGACCCAAGGTCACACCAGCAGCTGCATGTGGGGGATGGGGGATCAAACCTGGCTCTCCCAGATTAGAGTCTGCACTCCTACCCACTACACCAAACTGGCTCTCAGGTTTCCTCACCTTTGCTAATCTGCAACGTTTGTGTCTTAAGAGGGGGGGGGGAAATCCTCTCGCCGCCACGATTTACAAAATCTCCTTTTCGAAGGCACATCCCTAGCTATTCCAAAATCCATTTATATGGCATTATTTATTACTGAGTAGCAAGCAGATGGAGACATTTTTCCTTGCGGGCAATTTGAAAGAGACACATTACTTTCCTATGTAACGGCTCCTCTGCTGATTTATGGTGTCCACAGCAGGCGAAACATCCTGGATCTGCCTCTGTTGTTCTACCTAATAAAAACGGGAAATGGTTTCGTTAGGTTCTTGCTTTTTACGGCACAACTTCCAAATTAACTCATTATGCTATGAAATATTCCGCAGCCCCAATCATTAACATACACTAAAAATTTAAATGCTCCAATATTTTAAAGGCCCTTTTTTCCCAGAGGCGACGGATTGAAGACTCATTCGCTGGATCCTTAAATATGATCTCTCTCGAGGGTGATGAGGGAGACGGGATGAAATGTTCATTTAAACAGAAGCAATTTCCTAATGTCAATGGATGTTTTCTTTTAAAAAGTGTCCACATCTTTAATCACAGGGGGATGGGAAAACTTTCAAGGCATCGTCCTTGTGATCTTTACCTTACTGGCTTGTTTCCATCAGAGTTGACAAAATGTTTAGGCTGCTGTTTTGGAAAGTGAAGAGTAATGATGCCTAGCCCAAGGCATAAACTTTATGCGGCCACTGATATAAAATGTTTGAAGCTTGCACTGTTTTTGATACATTTTAAACAAAGCCCCCCTGATTAAGTGGGGGAGGAAAGAGCATCACCCCCAATGCCCCCAATCTAAGTTATCGTTGGCCAATTCCTATCAAAAACAATGGTGGAACTTGCTAGACGATGACGTACCATTGGTTTGGAAGGACCTTAATCACATCCCAGGGCTCTTTTTGTAGAAAAAGCCCAGCAGGAACTTATTAGCATAATAGGCCACACCCAGCAGCAGGAACTCATTAGCATATTGGGCCACACCCCTGACAGCACAGCTCATTAGCACATTAGGCCACACCCCCATGTTACCAGAAGTGTGGTCATCCAGCCGCACCCACCTTTTGCTTCTTATTCTGTTTACCTTGTTTGTTGTCAAAACCCAGGGCCTTTTTTGTAGCAGGAACTCCTTTGCATCTTAGGCCACACACCCCTAATGTAGCCAATCCTAATGAGTTTCTGCTGTTGGGTGTGGCCTATTAGGCTAATGAGTTCCTGCTGGGTGTGGCCAATTTGGGAGCCAGCCGGAACTCCGTTCCTGTGCGTTCCTGCCCCAAAATAGCCCTGCATCTCTCTATAAGCAACTTGGAGATCACGGATTTGATGCAGGAGGTATCTTCCGTTCGTGGAAGTCCTATTTTAGACCTTCTGCTAGAACATCGCACAAGAGAACACACGAAAACATGAAGCTGCCTTACACTGAATCAGACCATCCTTGGTCCATCAAAGTCTACTCAGATTGGCAGTGGCTCTCCAGGGTCTCAGGCAGAGGTCTTTCCCATCCCCCACTGCCTGGTCCTTTTAAATGGGGATGCCAGGGACTGAACCATGGAGTCTTCTGCATGCCAAGCAGATGCTCTACTACTGAGCCATGGCCCCTCCCTTAAAGGGAAACTAAATCCAAAGATGGTCCTTGACAGATGTCTGCACACCTTTTTGCACAAAAATGCAGGGACCACCAGAGGATGTAGTGATGGCTGCAGGCTTTAAAACAGGTTTAGACGCGTTCATGGAGGAGTGGTCTATCAGTGGTCACTAGCCATGATGACTAAAGGAACAGAGGCAGTAAACTTCAAAACGCCAGTGCCAGGAGGCAATTTTGGGGAAAGGCTTAAGTGTGCGGACTCTAATTTGGAAGAACCGTGTTTGATTCCCCACTTCTCCACTTGCAGCTGCGAGATGACCTTGGGTAAGCCATAGTTCTGTCAGAGCTCTTCTCTCAAGGATAGTTCTGGAAAGAGCTCTCTCAGCCCCACCTACCTTTCAGGGTGTCTGTTGTGGGGAGGGGAAGGGAAAGGAGTTTGTAAGCCACTCTGAGACTCCAAATGAAGGGCAGGGTATAAATCCAACCTCCTCCCCTCCTCCTCTCCTCCCTCTTCTCCTCTGTGCCCTGATGTTGGACCTCCAGAAGAACTGGTTGGCCACTGTGTAAAACAGGATGCTGGATTAGATGACCACTGCGCTAGTCCAGCAAGGCTCTTCCTCTTATGTTCTTATGGTCTTCTAGAACTTACCTATTTATAGTACTGTATGAATTCTTGGGCCAGCTCTTCCACAAGTGTGGAGAAGACCTTTCGTTGGTGGAAACCAGATGTCATTGAATTCAACCCAATCCACGGAAGATAGCATATGAAAATGATGAAAGAGTTTAGAACGCAAAATAACATTATTCATATGTCGCTGCTGTAAAAGCAAGCTTTAAAGCAACTGGAGAAAGAGGACAAGGTGGGTCAAAGGGAGTGGGCTCTTTGGGAATTCCCCCCCCCTCTCTCCCTCTCTCTCCCCCTGTCTCTCTCCCTGTCTCTCGGTCCAGGTATTTGAAAGTGAGAGCACACGCTGTCCTCGAACTCCGAGTGCCTGTTCTTGGCCCGTCCCATCATCTCCCACCAGTCCAGTCTAATTTGCAGCGTAAGCAACTAAGCAGATGTGACAGCTGGGTAAGGTCTATCAGCAACGGAGAACCTTTGCAGTACATCCTGTCAGGCTGCAAGGTGGCGCTGGCACGGGTCCAGAGGTGTACGATATCATGATGCGAGAGGATCATAAAGCACAAATGTAAGATTAAAGGAGGAACAGTTCCAACGCTGACTGCGTACCCAGGCCCTTGCCAACCTGAGTCATCCTTTGGAAAACCGGAGGTCAAAGTTAAGCCCTGCAGATGTCAGCTTCCCTGGGGTTGCAAGGAGCATGGCCTTGGCTACTTCTCTGGCCTTGGCTGCTCGGTCCATCCCCCTTACCCCTTCCCCTGCTGGCTTCATTATTCTGGTGGTGGCAAGCAATGCTCCCTCTAAGCTGTGGGGTCTTGTGACTGCCACACGTGCAAGGCGCGTATGCTCTCCACTAGCATTGGGAATTCCCCCCCCTTGTTGACTCTTCCGTCATATTTAAGCCATCTTACCCTCCCTTCCCATAGAATTGCTTTTATTCTTGCTAGGCTAAATGTTGTACCGTCTGTGGAGATGACGGGTCGTTTTGCACGCATTTGCTATTCAGTTAGAGTTTGCACCTGCGCATCCGGTGAGATTGAGATGTTGACACACCTCGTTCTGTTTTGTTCTCACTGGATAACTCTTAGGTCTTATCGGATACTACCTATTTTAACAAAATATCATCTTCCACTTGAGTCATGGGTGATTTCTTATTTGCTGGCAGATACTAACCCGACAACTACTGCTTCAGTAGCAAGGTATTTAGCAACTATAATAGCATTGAAGCATAAATAGTAGGTACCATTGAAAAGCTTATATTTATTTATCTTAATTATTCTAAACAATATGTTTGGACTGTTCTATACTGTTCACTGTTTTAACTTTGTCTTGATGTTTAATCATAAACTGTATTTTATACACGTGCTTGAGACCTTTGGTCATGTAAGCCGAAATAAATGTGGTAAATGGTAAATGGTGGAGTCTTGTGAGAAAAAATTCTACTTTGTGAGCTACTGGCATTAAAGTTGCGAGTGAGCAATTTGGCTCCTGCATAAATTAGCTTGCTCTGGAACCATCCTTCATGAGCTAAGGCAAAAATGTGTGAGCCGGAGGCTAAAAAAGTTGTGAGCTAGCTCACACTACCTCAACTTAGGGGGAACGCTGGTGGCAAGAAAGAGCCTTCTGACCTCTGCCAGCCAGCCACTGCTGTAGGATTGTCATCTTCCAAATGGGACCTGGAGTTTCCCCAGAATTACAACTGCTCTCTAGATAGATCAAGATGTGTCGCTGTGTTAGTCTGTCTGCAGCGGTAGAAAAGAGCAAGAGTCCAGTAGCACCTTAAAGACTAATGGAATCTGTGGCAGGGGATGAGCTTTCCTAAGTCACTGCTCACTTCTTTGGATATAGCTAGAATGGGAGTCCATCTGTCCTATTTATTGGAAAGTGGAGTGATTTCAGGTGCCGAATGACATTAGCAGGCAAAGGACAATAGCAGGTGAATGACACTAGCAGGCATCATTGGATTTCGGTGAGATACCCCTCTGCATATATCACCTAAATCCAATCATCCCTGCTATTGTCATTCACCTGCTATTGTCCTTTGCCTGCTAATGTCATTCGGCACCTGAAATCACTCCACTTTCCAATAAATAGGACAGATGGACTCCCATTCTAGCTATATCCAAAGAAGTGAGCAGTGACTCATGAAAGCTCCTCCCCTGCCATGTATTTTGTTAGTCTTTAAGTTGCTACTGGACTCGTGCTCTTTTTTCTGCTCTCCAGATGACAGAGGTCAGTTCTCCTGGAGGAAATGACACCTTCAGACTAGGATAGACTTTATGGCATCAGAGAACCACTGAGCTCCTCAAACTCCACCATTCCCCAAGCTCCGCCCCCCCAATTGCTAGGAATTTCCAAACCTGGAGTTGGCCACTCTACTTTGTTGTGTCACTGCTGGTCTGGCCATATTTACTTCTGGACAGCCCATTGCCACGGTTGGGTCACTGCCCTAGGTTAATAGACCAGCTGCCCAGCAAGCTTCTGAAATTTGATCGCATTCTCTGTAGGGGAAAATGCTGTCAAACACAATTACAAAAATGCCATAAGACCAGGGGTCATTTCCTGCAGGAGTGCACAGGAGCGGAACTCTGGCAGTAAAGAGCCCAGGGGGTGGGCACACGCAACAAGCCCCACCCACTGCTCCCAGCAGCCTCAGGCCATGAGGAGCAAGAAGCCTCCTTCCTTCCTTCCTTCCTTCCTTCCTGCCTGCCTGCCTGCCTGCCTGCCTGCCTGCCTGCCTGCCTGCACAGATCTGCGTGTGTGCCCCCCTAGCAATCCAAAACAGTCCAGTAGCACCTTTAAGGCCAAGGTTTATTCAGGTACAAGCTCTTTCTCCTCTGCTAGGGCAGATCTGCGCATCCCTCCCCCCATAGCTAGCAATCCAAAACAGTCCAGTGGTGCCTGAGCAGTGGGTGTCGCCTTCCGGCACACTTTCGGTGATGTTAAGGGGCGTGGCATATGCAAATAAGTTATGCGAATGAGTTATGCTAATGAGCTCCTGCACCTCTTTTTCTACAAAATGACCCCTGCATAAGACTCTGGCTTGGTCTCCTTCAAGGGAATAGACCTAGGTAACTGTGGATCCCTGGGGCATCTAACTGCTAGGGGAAGTAAGGTGAGCACCACGATATAATTAAATCAAAGGTACAGATGAGTCTTCCCATCTAGGTGAGGAACTGGGAAGCCCTAAGAATGTAACTGTAAGAGAAGCTCTGCTAGGTCAGAACAAATTTCAATTAAGTTCATTGTCTCTCTCTCTCTCTTTTTTGCAGTCGCCAATCAGATGCCTCCAGGAACCCCGCAAAGAGAATAGGAAGGAAACAATCCAGGCCCATAGCTACAGTGGGGCATCTCGGGGCTAGCCCCCCCGATTTACTGGCAAGGCCCCACAACTTCCCATCCAGGCCAGGGTCCCCAGGTCACGGGTGGTGCAGGGAAGGAGGCAGGTATTCCTTTAATTCGATTAGCCAGTGCCCCCTAAGAAATTTAAACGCCCCCCGACTTTAAAAAATCCTGGCAACGGGCCCGAAACAATCCCTTCCAGTTTATAGTAGTCAGAGCTTCTAAACATGGAGATTCTACGTAAACATCATAGATAAGGTAAAAGGTAAAGGTCTCCCTTGCTCGAAAGCCGGTCGAGTCTGACTCTAGGGTTGCGGTGCTCATCTCCGTTTCAAAGCCGAAGAGCCAGCGCTGTCCGAAGACGTTTCCGTGGTCATGTGGCCGGCATGACTAAACACCAAGGCGCACGGAACGCTGTTCCCTTCCCACCAAAGTGGTACCTATTTATCTACTTGCAATTTCTTGCTTTCGAACTGCTAGGTTGGCAGGAGCCGGAACTAGAGACGGGAGCTCACTCCGAAGAACCCCTGGTAAAAAGTACCTTATGTGCATTTGTCTTATCCTCTTGGAAAGCCATCTAAGCTAAGGGCTGCCATTGTGTCAGAACATCTATGGAATCTATTTTCCCTTTGATGTGGCTGTGTTAAGAGAAATTTTCATAAATGACCCTTTGCCTTTTTTCTCCCTCAAATCCAACAGTCCTGTTTTCTTCTTTTTTAGAAATCTGGAGTCTGTTTTCAATCAACTCCATGTTGTTCGAAGAGACATTGAAGGGGAGGAGAAGTTGGAATGGAGGTTCGGAAGAATTTCTCTCTGTAGATGCTCAGAGGCAAGCAATGTCTTCCCAGCCCTTTCCCTCCTCCTGCTAAAGCGCCACCCTGTGGTCTGCAACATAAAACATCTGCCAGGACTGAAGGGTGCATTGCTTTAACTACAAAGAGAAATGAAAGAGAAATCCCTCTTTTAGAAGACAAAAAAAAAAGTGTGAGAGAGAGAGAATAAGAGGAATCCATGACTATATATTAACAAGTGAATTTTGGAAAAAGAAATCCCTGTCTCCAAAACAACACTACTCTGATGTTTCGACATTTCCTTAAATGACTCTTTGGGGGTTTCTTCCACCTGCAGCTGTTGTTTGAAACTTCCAGCTGCAGTTCTTGTTTGCCATGGTACACTAATGCAGGTTGGGGCATGGCAGATTTATGGAATGCAGCCAGGAAAAGATCATCATTATTCATAAGTTATTAATAATCAACCCTTTAATGAGATTTCTGCTTGCTGCACATTTTTATTCATTGATTCCTTTATTTAAATTCCATAATTTAAACCATTTTAAAAATGAGAAAGTCATTTTTTGGGAGGGAATATTTGTAGTTAATTTGTTTTGTATCACTTGCCTGTTTATGTGCCTTATTTAATTGCATCTCAAGGCACTTATTGGCAGCGATCCAAAGAAGTACTTTAGGCATATTTGGGAGGGGGGGGGTTATGCATGATCAATTTGATTTTAGATCTTGACTTATCACATCATCGAGCGCTTTGGAAATCTCACTGATGTCCAGATGGCAAGCTTTTATATCTTTCGTCTCTGATACAATGGCTACAGTTTTTCAGAGGTGCATGTAATGCACGGTGCATGCTCTTTGCAATGCAATGTATTGGACTGCATGCTCCAGGTCTGAAACGGATTCTGGGCCTGAGCCCTGATTCAAATTTAGCCTTCCGCTTGGGATGAGTAGTCTCCTCCCCTTCCCGCTCCATTAGTAGTGTGGCATTTCTCTTTGCACTGTTTTCTATTCCTCCTTAATTCTGATTTCACTAGCAGGATTCCCCCCCCCCAAAAAAAAGCATCCTTGCCATGATCAGACTGGGATTGGATCCAGATTCTATCCACGAGGCATTTTGCTGGTGATCATGGTAGATGCATTTCTGCGCATCAGTAAAACACTGCACAAAAACAATCTTGCTTCAGTTGTACGTATGGTGACCTTAAGATTGCTTTTTTGGCAGTGTTTCATTGCTCTGCGTATGAATATCAGTAACAGAGGGGGGAAACATATCTGAATAGAAGGAAGTGAGGGTTGTGACATATTCATGGTACTCTGGAAAAAAACAAAGCCAGAACATTTCCTAATATATCCATTCTACTTCAGAAAACAGACTAGATCATTTGGACTCCAAAATCCAGGAGGAAATTCATGGGAGGGGGATTTTAGGAAGCAAGACAACCTTCTATGCAGCAGGCCAGAGATACTTGCAGCAGAAATAATCCCAGACCGTTCAAGAAAAGGCCACATTAGTGATTTTAGCAAAAGGTTGTGTTTTAATTCTTTCTTAAGACCGCTACCAAGAGAAAATTTGAATTCGCTACTACCAAACACAGCCTAAAATGAAATAGGCAATGAAAGGCAGTACTGATTCACATGTGCATTGCCTTGACTGGATGTATTTATATACTTCATTTCTACCCTGCCCTTTCCCCCAATGGGGACCCAATGTGGCTTATCCCCACAACAATCCTGTGAGGCAGGCTAGACTGAGAGTAGCCCATGGTCACCTGACCATATTCCATGGCAGAGTGGAGATTTGAACCTGGGTCTCCCAGAACCAGGTCCAGCATCCTAAAAGCTCCACTACACTGGGTGACCAACGCTTTACGGACTGTCTTTCATTACATACCTCTAACTTCTGGGTTTTGGTTTTTTCCTTGCTGGGGATGTTGCCTTCTATTCCACCCCTCTGCTCAGGAAAGTTTGAAGCCTTCCTTAAACTGGAGTGATTTTTTTAGCTGGAAGATGAACCACTGCAGTTGGGGAAAGACTCCTGAGCCTGGAGGAAGGCTTGAGTTTGCCGGGCAGTGCCTGGCAACCACTGGGAGGGCTGGAGGTGGGGATATGGTGTGTCATGAGGCCAGCTGTGGCATCACATCACTTCTGGTAAAAAAAAAAGAAGTGACATGGGGTAGCTCCAGGAATCTCTAGAAATTCTATGGTAAACTCTAGGGTCAGGGTTAGGTTAGGGCTAGGGTTTGGGTTAGGGTTCAGATAGGGCTAGGGTTAGTGTTAGGATTTGAGTTAGGATAGGGTTACGGTTAGGTTTACGTTTCGGGTTAGGGTTAGGTTAGGGTTTGGGTTAGGGTTAGGGTTCAGATAGGGTTAGGGTTAGATTTAGGGTTAGATTTTGGGTTAGGGTTAGGGTTCAGATAGGGTTAGGGTTAGTTTTTGGGTTAGAGTTAGGATAGGGTTAGGGTTAGGTTAGGGTTTGGGTTAAGATAGGGTAAGGTTAGGATTAAGTTAGGCTTTGGGGTAGGGGTAGGGTGAGAGTTAGGGTTAGGATAGGGTTACGGTTAGAGTAAGGGTAGGGTCTGGGTTAGGGTTACGAATCAATGTTCCCTCTAAGCTGTAGAATCTTGTGAGCAAAAATCCTACTTTGTGAGCTACTGGCATTAAAGTTGTGAGCGAGCGATTTGGCTGCTGCATGAATTAGTCTGCTCTGGAGCTGTCCTTCCTGAGCTCAGACAAAAACTCTGTGAGCTGGAGGCTAAAAAACTGTGAGCTCGCTCACACTAACTCAGCTTAGAGGGAACACTGGTTATGATAGGGTTAGAGTTAGTTTTAGGGTTAGAGTGAAGTTAGGTTAGGGTTAGCAAATAAATAAATTATGCCTGCCTTATAGGGTTGTTGTAAGGATTGCAAGAAGATAACGGGGTGCCTCCAACCATCCACAGACATTGTGGAGTGGGACTGTCCCACTCCACCCCTCACTACTGTCCACTGAGCCCCTTGAAATTTTGTTCCAGGTTTGCGGTGAAGAGACCCTCAGCCAGAGTAAGGGGGGCAAAGCATGGGTCTGCAGTGGGAGTGGGAATCAGCAGTAATCCTTCCCCATTTCTCAAAGATTTAAGTGCCACTAAGTTTTCGGAACTGTGTGGTGAAGGGCTGTTCACTGTTGAGAACGCTAAGTGTTATTCATCAATAAATATCAAGAGATGAGGGGTTGCATGTGAAGCCGGAGCCCATTCGGTCGAGTGGGAGGGGGACGGTTTGATTTTCAAGAGCCTTCCACACCTGAATAACCCCTAAATAACAACAATAAGCAGAGATGGAAACCAGCTGCCTCGACCTGAAGGGTGTCACTGTAGTCAAGATAAAGAACCTGGAGTTCTTGGAGGGAGGCCGGGGTGTGACAAAACCCAGTGCCAATGAATGCTGACATCCCGAATAAAACCACTACCACGCTGCTCTGCATAGGTCAAGAAACGACATTGTTTCCCTGAGCCGCATTGACAGCGGGGTGACAGAGATTAATAGCTTGGTATTGACTGAGTAACTTCCAGTTCCTTATCTTTGTCAAGTCAAGGCTGTGTCCAAGAGCTGAAAGTGTTATTAGACTTATAATTGTGGAGACATTTAAAGGGTTTCCCCTTAAGGGACTATGAAATCCAATAAAGCTTTCATAAAACCTCAAGCATTCATGTGAGGGGGAGGGAGGAACCCCCCACACACATATTCTTGTCTCTGAGGCGGCAACGCTTTGGTGGCGGAAGGGGGGGGGGAGACCTCGGAGCCTGCTACCCTGGATAATGTTTGATTTATGAAGGCAGTTTTGAATTTGTATCAGTTGTTTTATTAAAAATATATGAAGGAGTGGTAAAATGAGTGAGCTGTGTTCGCTTCTGTCTTGATTGGGCCTTTTTTCACTCCCGTACTTTGGTCGTCCATCTTCACCTGTCACTTAGATTTGTGACAGTTTAGTTAGACTGGATTCGTGTTGCTAATAGGGGGTATTAATTTAATTGAGGTGCGATTCACCCGTCTCTCTTCCGCTTTGAAAACGTGGCTTCCCTCTTGTTCTTCTTAAAGGCTGACCTGTGGTGTTGTTTCTGGTGGAGCCAGTTTGGTGTAGTGGTTAAGTGTGCTGACTCTAATCTGGGAGAACTGGGTTTGATTCCCCACTCCTCCACTTGCAGGTGCTGATGTGACCTTGGGTCAGTCACAAGCTCTGGCACAGCTGTCCTTGGAAAAGAGCAGTTTGTGTCAGAGTTCTCTCAGCCCCACCCACCTCACAGGGTGTCTGTTATGGGGAGGGGAAAGGAAAGGAGTTTGTAAGCCGCTCTGAGACTCCAAGTGAAGGGCGGGGTATAAATCCAATCTCTTCTTCTTCTTTTACCTCACAGGGTGTCTGTTGTGGGGAGGGGAAGGGAAGGAGTTTGTAAGCCGCTCTGAGACACCTTTGGGTAGTGAAGGGCGGGGTATAAATTCAATCTCTTCTTCTTCTTCTTTTACCTCACAGGGTGTCTGTTGTGGGGAGGGGAAGGGAAAGGAGTTTGTAAGCCGCTCTGAGACTCCAAGTGAAGGGCGGGGTATAAATCCAATCTCTTCTTCTTCCTCTTCTACATTCCCACCCCACATACCCAGAAAGCCAGTCCGGTGTAGTGGTTAGAGCAGAGGTGTCGAACTCATTTGTTATGAGGGCCGGATCTGACATAAATGTCGCTTGGTCGGGCTGGGCCATGTGTGCCATAAAATGTAATGCCAGGTACCACAGATGTAAACTTTTCAAAAGTACAGTAACTGGTAAGCTCCAAGTTGGTGTGTCCTCACTGCAAGGCCCCATGGGCTAGGAGGGGGGTACAGAGGAAAACCGTCATGGACAGACCAGTGCAGTGCTGGGCAGATTCTCCCATGTCCCAGCAGAGGATTGTCTGCACACTCCCCCCCATGTGCAAATGCTGATCTCTGCAGCCATCAGGGACAGCATCCCTGGAGCTGCAGGCCGAGTGGAGAGGTATGAATGGAGCAGCAGTGGCTCACAACTTACCAGTCCCTCCACTCCCTTGCACCACTTGCTTGCGGGCTGCATAACAGCTCTGGATGGGCCAGTTCCGGCCCCCGGGCCTTGTGTTTGACACCCTTGGGATAGAGCATCTGAGTAAGACCTGGGAGGCCTAGCTCTGAACCTTTGTTAGGCCACGGAATCCACTGGGGATCCATGAGGAGTCACACTGGCTCTGTTGCAAGATAGAGATACCAAATAAAATTAAAAGACGAGAGCAGCAAGGGGAGAAAAAAATTAGCAGCTTCAACACTATAAACAGCATTAGACTCCGAAAGCTCTGTGATACTATACTATTTTGATTAGGCATGTGGAAACCAGCAAAGATGAAGCAATATATATATATATATATATCGATTTTCCTGGGAAAGGAATTCAAAAGTCTGGTGCCACCGTTGAAAAGGACCTGTCTTTTGTGGTTGCCCCAAACATTTCAGGTGGTATGGGGACAAAAAAAAGACCTTAATACACAGAGAGGGGCATATTGAGGAGGTGGTCCTTAAAGATTTACTGCCTCCTTCTACTTGGAAGAAACGGATTTCAATGAAACTGACACCCAGTTATGTGCAGTTGCAGCCAAGGCGAATCAGAAGTAGTCCCCTATCTAACCAATACATCTTTATCCCACCTATCCTCCAAGGAGCTCAGAATAGCTTTCATAGTTCTTCCTCTCTCCTCACAACAACCCTGTGAGGTAGGTTAAGCCAAGCGAGAGAAAGAGAGATCAACGGGTCCCAGGTCACCCAATGAGCTTCAGGGCAGAGTGAGTCTTGAGCCGAGATCTGCTAGATCCTAGACCAGCGCTCTGAGCACGGCACCACCCTGGCTGCTGTGTCAAGCTCTCTCCATAGAAACGGCCAGTCGTAAACTCCACATATTTTAGGGTTACCAACCTCCAGGTGGCGGCTGGAGATCTCCCGGGATTATGACTGATTTCCAGGTGACGGAGACCAGTTCACCTGGAGAAAATGGCCACCGTAGAAGGCAGACTGTATGGCATTATACCCCATTGAGGTCCTTCTTCTCCCCAAACCCCACCCCCCTCAGGCTCCACCTCCCAAATCTCCCGGTATTTCCCATCTTGGAGCTGGCAACTCTATACATTGTTGCAGGGGTCATTTCCTGCAGGAGTGCACAGGAGCGGAGCTCCGGCACTAAAGAGCCCAGGGGGCAGGCACATGCAACAAGCCCCACCCCCTGCTCCCAGCAGCCTTCAGTCGGGCCACGAGGAGCAAGAAGCAGCCAGGAAAGTTGCAGTGGGTGTTTCCTTCTGACACACTTCCAGTGATTTCAGGGGGTGTGGCATATGCAAATAAGTTATGCTAATGAGTTATGCTAATGAGCTCCTGCACCTCTTTTTCTACGAAATGACCCCTGCATTGTTGCCTTGTTTCTAAAGCTTCAGTTCTAACCAAAGGGCAAATTAAAGTTCCACGGATTTAAAGAAATGAACACAGGTAGGACATTTTTTCCCCCAGCCACTCTGTGATAAATGCAAGTGCTAGGCAGTGTTCCCTCTAAGCTGAGTTAGTGTGAGCTAGCTCACAGTTTTCCAGCCCCCCAGCTCACACATTTATGTCTTGGCTCAGGAAGGATGGCTCCAGAGGCAAACTAATCTAGGCAGTAGTCAGCTCGCTCACAACTTTAACGCCAGTAGCTCACAGAGTAGGATTTTTGCTCACAAGACTCCACAGCTTAGAGGGAGCACTGGGGCTAGGTTATGGGTTTGTTCTTAACGGGAGTCTTCTTGAGTGCCTTGATTGATATTTTTTTGTCACAGAGATTTTCCACAGAAGGGCCACTGGGTAGTTATGGAGAAGAGTCTCTTTCGGGGCTCTGCCCTCGTACGGGCTAGGTCACCGTCCTGCCCATTTTTTCCCCGGACTGCGCTGGTGATTTATCCTGTGTTTGTCCTGAAACAGCTTTCTGCATGTTGCTGAGTACAAAGGAAGACCGCCGACTCGACTTGTTTTCACTCCTCGGTATCCCAGGGGGGCTGCAAAACTGTTTTACCCGATGCATAATGCTATTAATACAGCCATATATCCAAAGGAGAGTCAAAACGACTAAGTGGAATTCGTGATGCATTGGTGGAGGGGGAGGGGGGGAGAGAAGCGTGTTTCTGCGGAATGCCTGGGTCCAGGGGAAATGACTGGGGGCTGAATGCAGGCCATGGAAGCCAACAGAGTAGGGTGAATAATGATGAATTTGTTGTGGAGAACGGAGTTAAAAACAAGGCACCAAAATCTGCACTTAACCAGAAAGCTCATAGACAGGGCTATTTTTGGGCAGGAACGCACAGGAACGGAGTTCCGTCTGGCTTCAGAGTTGACCACGCCCACTACAGCCAAAACCTCTGCATGCGTGGCTACAGAAGGAAGGCCTGGAGAGTGACCCCCCACCCCGGCCTGTCCAAGGGCTGGCTTGTCTGGGCTCTCCGCAGCCATGGGGTGCCTGGGCAAGCCAAGGGAAGGCAGTTTAAACTGCTTTCCCTTCCCTCCAAGGGCCGGCTTGTCCGGGCTCCCCGACCTAATATGCTAATGAGCTGTGCTGTCAGGGGTGTGGCTTAATATGCTAATGAGTTTCTGCAGTTGGGTGTGGCCTATTATGCTAATGAGTTCCTGCTGGGCTTCTTCTACAAAAAAAAAGCCCTGCTCATAGATAAGGTAGGGTGTCCAGCTCTGAGTTGGGAAATACCTGGAGATTGGGGGGGGGGGGCGGGGCCTGAGGAGGGCGGGGTTTGGGGAGGGGAGGGGCTTCAATGGGGAATAAGGCCAGAGAGTCCACCTTCCAAAGCGGCCATTTCGTCCAGGTGCACTGATCTCTGTTGCCTGGAGATCAGTTGTAATCCCCGGAGATCTCAAGCCGCCACCTGGAGGTTGGTGACTCTACCTGAAGGTAATTGCTGAGCTGCTTGATATTTAGCAACATACCCAGGTTTGTCATGACAGGAAGGAACCTGCATGGTCCAGGGGTCATTTCCTGCAGGAGCGCACAGGAGCGGAGCTCCGGCAGTAAAGAGCCCAGGGGGCGGGCACATGCAACAAGCCCCACCCCCTGCTCCCAGCAGCCCTCAGTCAGAGCAAGAAGCAGCCAGGTAGGTTTCAGAGCTTCCCCCGCCCCCCTGGTCCAAAACAGTCCCGTGGCACCTTTAAGTTTTATTCAGGTACAAGCTCTCCCTCCTCTGCGAGGACAGATCTGCACGTTCTAATAGCTAGCAATCCAAAACAGTCCAGTGGAGCCCGAGAAACAGAAAGCAATGGTCTGCTCCAAGAGCAGATTTCTGTGTGTGTTTTTTTAAAAAACTGAGCCATGCAAAAGGGAAGGAGGAGGACGAGGGATCACCTGGGGCCATGGCTGGGTGGTACAACACCTGCTTTGCATGCAGAAGGTCCTAAGATCAATCCCTGGGATCTCCAGTTAAAATGGGTCAGGTAGTCGGTGATATGAAAAACCTCCACCTGAGACTGCGGAGAGGCGCTGCCAGTCCGATTAGGCAGGACTGACCTTGATACACTAAAGGTCCAACTCAGCATAAAGCAGCTTCGTGTATTTGGTGTGGAAGCCCAAAAATCTTCCAGGATCATTCCTCTGAAGGGTTGCCAGCCATTTCCTGACAAACAGTGGGAGAATAAGGGGGCAGGGACAAGGGAAATGACACCACACTAATGGTGCGACATCACTTCCGGTATAAACCTGGATGTCACTGCATCAGTGTGATGACTTAGCACCCTAGAGTGTCACACTTAAGGGATGACATCACTTCCAGTTTATGCCAGGAGTGATATCATGCGGTCGGCACCACAACTCTTCCCCACCCCCATTCTTTCACCACCATCCCACCAAGCAAGAACATAAGAGAAGCCATGTAGGACAAGGCCAGTGGCCCATCCAGTCCAACACTATGTATCACACAATGGCCAAAATCCAGGTGCCATCAGGAGGTCCACTGGTGGGGCCTGAACTCCAGAAGCCCTCCCACTGTTGCCCCACAAGCACCAAGAATACAGAGCATCACTGCCCCCAGACATAGCGTTCCATCTATACCTTGTGACTAAGAGCCACGGATGGACCTCTGCTCCCTATGTTTATCTAATTCCCTCTTGAAGCCGTCCATGCTTGTAGCCGCCACCACTTCCTGTGGCAGTGAATTCCAAGT
>NW_015168673.1:303745-306876 GCF_001447785.1 Gekko japonicus | reverse complement strand
CGGCAGAGCTCCTGTGAAGAATGACGATCCCCCGCCGTGATTCAACGAGACTTGGCAGCCCTATGCTATAGAGTCCACCCTTCAAAGCAGCCCTTTTCTCCAGGGGAGCTGATCTCAGTCAGCTGAGGATCAGTTGTAAAAGCAGGAGATCCCCAGGCCCCACCTGGAGGCTGGCAACCCTAGATAGACATCCCCACCCAGTGGAGGCTGAAGTGGCCCCCTTCTCGGTCAGAGCTACCCTTCTCTGGCCAGAGAAATATTTCAGCAATTTTTGCCTTCTGGTTCTCCATAACTCTAACCTTTAAGGCTCAGGTCACTAGCCTGTCCCTTGGGTTACCAGCTCTGGGAAGGGAAATACCTGGGGATTTTGGGGGTAGAGCCCAAGGAAAGTGGGGTTTGGGGAGGGGAGGGACCTCCGCGGGGTGTAACGCCCTACAGTCCACCCACTGAAGCAGCCATTTTACCCAGGGGAATTGATCTTTGTTGTCTGGAGAAAAGTTGTAATTCTGGGAGATTGCTAGCCACTAGGGTTGCCACTCCTCCGGTGGGGCCGGGGGATTCCCCATTTTCAGGGCCCCCAATCTGCCACGGTCCAGCTGGCCAATGGGGAAGCAGCCCCACCCCTGAGAAGCCCCCCTCCAAGCACCACCAGTGCTGGCACAATGACGTCACCCAGGAGTGTCTGAATGGACTCTCTAGTCTTTGTAGACCCAAAGGTGGACGTCACCCAGGAGTGACGTCATCACATTTCTGACGCGGAGGGCGATGCTCTAGGTCAGTGATGGCGAACCTTTTAGAGACCGAGTGCCCAAACTGCGACCCAAAACCCACTTATTTATCGCAAAGTGCCAACACGGCAATTTAACCTGAATACTGAGGTTTTACTTTAGAAACTTTATTTCTACATTAACTTAAGAGGATCCAAACAAAGTAAGGAAAGCAATCCCAAATGCTTTCATTTACTTAAAATTATTTGGCAGACAATTTGACACTTTAATGACGGTCTGGGCCTGGCTGGGGCGATGGCACACGTGCCCACTAAGAGGGCTCTGAGTGTCACCTCTGGCACCCGTGCCATAGGTTCGCCACCACTGCTCTAGGTTTTGGGCAAAACTCTATGGAAGGATTGGAGAAGAACTCCAGGAAGGATCAAGAGTCCCCACGCCAGCAGACACGTAGGACTTGGCAATGCTACCAGCCGCCAGCTGGAGGTTGGCAACTCTACCTGCCCCTTGTCCTGCTTGACTTTAGGCCTTCTTGTCCCTCTTGACTTTAGACCCGCACTTGCTCTATCCTACCTGAACGATTTCTATTGTCTAGGGCAGGGGTGTCAAACTCATTTGTTATGGAGGGCTGGATTTGACATGAATTGGAATTTGTCGGGCCGGGCCATGTGTGTCATAAAATGTAATGCCAGCTAGTGGAGATATAAACAGACACAGACAGATTTTTTTTTCTTACTTAAAAACAGCCTGAAACATTAGCATTCTTGCAATATTTTGTTTATTTAACGGTCTCTGATAACTGACACCTCTTGCTCTGAATTACTGCATCAAAATGTCTGTGCTGTTGCAATCTGGGAGGGGGAGGAGCCCCAGCCCAGTGCAGGGAGCAGAAGTGTGCCTATCTATCTCTCTCGAGCGATTGAGAGAGTCTAGGAAAGCAAGCTATGACACAGCAGCAGCAGCAGAACTGTAGGAAGAAGCAGGAGACAGCCAGTCCCTTGCAGGCCTGATAGAAGCCCTCTGGGGGCCTCATCCGGCCCCAAAGCCACATGTTTGACACCCCTGGCCTAGGGAGTGTATCTCGGCTTCTCAGAGTTTTAGGAAATGAAAGGTACTTCCTAGATCTTGCTATCTGAGATCCTTGCAGTGAGGTCCTAGGGGCAGAATTCTGGACCTTCTGCATCTAAGACACGTACTTGACTACTGACCTATAGTTCCTTCTCCTGCTTCCTATTCTCCTGTTCAACAAATATGAATGCCTGAAGTTGGCTTATACTGAGTCATGCCATTGGTGTGTCAAAGTCAGACGTCTAACTCTGACTGGCTGCAGCTCCCTAGAGGTCTCAGGCAGAGGTCTTTCATATCACCATCTACTTCAGGAGTCTCCAACCTTGTTGACTCTTTGAGCACCTCTGGAACCAGTAGTGGGTGGCACCGCCACAAAATGGCTGCCAAGGGGGGACTGAAGTTAATCACAATATATTGGGAGATTCCAAGCCAAGCGTCCTCCTGTCATGGAGACAGCTGTTTCAGAATGGACTCTCCTTGCAGACCCAAAGGTGGACTCTTGGGAAGCGCAATCTACTTCAATGAGGGAAACCAGGGTTGGTTTCTTGTTTGGAGGAAGACTGAAGTGGGAATCGGGAAACCAGAAACAACCTTAGGAACCATGTTGGGGATCACTGTTCTACCTGATCCTTTTAACTGAAGATGTCGGAGATAGAACCTGGACCTTCTGCATAGAAAGAGGTTGCTCTACTGCTGAGCCTGTTGTATCTGTTTTGTCAAGGTGTTTTTCTTGGAAGGCCCTGACCTGGATAGCTCAGGCTAGCCCAATCTTGTCAGGTCTCATCTCAGAAGCTAAGAAGGGTTGGCCGGCCAGTGTTCCCTCTAAGCTGAGTTAGTGTGAGCTAGCTCACAGTTTTTTAGCCTCTGGCTCACACATTTTTTTTTTCTCAGCTCAGAAAGGATGGCTCCAGAGCAAACTTATTTATGCTGCAACCAAATCGCTCACTCACAACTTTAATGCCATTAGCTCACAAAGTAGGATTTTGGCTCACAAGACTCCACAGCTTAGGGGGAGCATTGGTTGGCCCTGGTCAGTATTTGGATGGGAGACTGCCAAGGAAGTCCAGGGCCGTTAAATGGAGGCAGGCAATGGCAAACCACCGTGGAATGTCTCTTGCCTTGAAAGCGCTATGGGGCTGCCATAAGTCTGCTGAAAACCCTACAAGGTCACCGTAACTCAACTGCAACTTGACGGGGGGGGGGGGGGGGGCTTCTGCATAGAAAGAGGTTGCTCTACTGCTGAGCCTGTTGTATCTGTTTTGTCAAGGTGTTTTTCTTGGAAGGCCCTGACCTGGATAGCTCAGGCTAGCCCAATCTTGTCAGGTCTCATCTCAGTAG
>NW_015168673.1:292186-303692 GCF_001447785.1 Gekko japonicus | reverse complement strand
TAGCTCACAGTTTTTTAGCCTCTGGCTCACACATTTTTTTTTTCTCAGCTCAGAAAGGATGGCTCCAGAGCAAACTTATTTATGCTGCAACCAAATCGCTCACTCACAACTTTAATGCCATTAGCTCACAAAGTAGGATTTTGGCTCACAAGACTCCACAGCTTAGGGGGAGCATTGGTTGGCCCTGGTCAGTATTTGGATGGGAGACTGCCAAGGAAGTCCAGGGCCGTTAAATGGAGGCAGGCAATGGCAAACCACCGTGGAATGTCTCTTGCCTTGAAAGCGCTATGGGGCTGCCATAAGTCTGCTGAAAACCCTACAAGGTCCCCGTAAGTCAACTGCAACTTGGCTGGGGGGGGGGGTTGGAAGTATTGGCTGGCCCTGAAAACTTCATGGTTCTATTTTTCTCCCCTTAGCCACCATGAAAATCCATGTGCCAAAGACGAACGTCAAGGTTTTAAACTGGCAATCTCCAGCAAGTCTCCTTGGAAATCATTCAGACATTCATGTTGTTCTTTGTTTTTGACCAATGACTGATATATTCCACTTGTTTGATGCCATCTGTTTCATGTCACTTTCCTTTTGTAAGTATTCTTTTGGAGCTTGGGAAAGCGGCCTGCCACATGTCAGAAGTCACGGAGGCTTGATGATTTTGGCCGGGGAATGCCGGCATTTGAAATCAGGTCTCTATGAAGACCAAAAAGATTGGCAGAGGCCGCAACTTATTATTCTGTCAAGCCTTTGACATCGAGATCTATGTGAAGTGATCTGTGATTACTTAGTATTGATTAGAACTCGGCGGGTAAGGAACGGCCTGCTGGGGCCTTGATGCGATGGCTCCCCGTGCGTGTCTCGTTCCGTCTTCAAAAAAGTCCTGTAATAAAAGTCCCGCGGTTCTGTTCTGCAGGGTCATCCGTGAATTACATCTTGAAATGGTTTACAAAGCTGGAACTCTGCACCACAAACCCGGAATGGGAGAAGTCTTCAAATGGGCTTGTCTTCCTCTTAAAAAGTAGTCGGGCCAATAGGTAGGGTTGCCAGCTTCCAGGTAGTGGCTGGACATCGTCTGGGATTACGACTGATCCAGGCAATAGAGGTTAGTTCACCTGGAGAAAATGGCTGCTTTGGAAGGTGGACTGTATGGCATTATACCCCGTTGAAGGCCCTCCCCTCCCCAAACTCCACCCTCCTCAGGCTCCACCCCCCAAATCTCCAGGTATTTCCCAACCTGGAGCCAGCAACACTACTAACAGTCCCTTGTATGCCTTTCCACTTGGCTGCTACGATTGCCCCTGTCCAAAATGGCCCTCACTGCCTATCTACAGGGCCTTTTCAGTGGTGGTACCTCGCCTTTGGAACACCCTACCCCATGAACCTTTCCTGGTGCCTACTTTGCTTTCTTTGTGCCAGGCTAAAACATTCAATTTTACTTAGGCTTTTAACGAAGGGGTTTTATTTTTTAAAACAGTTTATGGTCTTCTGGTCCAAGGATCATTTTGTCTATATCCTTTTGGAGAGCTCAGTGTGTTTTTTATTATACTGTTTTGCCCTGCCTTGTTTTAATGGCTTTGACATTTTTTTAAATGGCTTTGTTTTATTGTCTTAGCTGCAAATCACCTCAAGCAGGTCTCTGGAGAGGCAGCGTATATATTTTCTAAATAAATAAAGAAATCTTAGTTCAGACAAGACCTTCGGGCAGCTGCAATACTGGCATTTCTCCACACTTTTTAAAGTTACATCCAGCTCCATGTATTCCCTTCCTGTGGTCAAGAGCTTCATTTAGGCAAAAGAAGAAGAAGAGGAGGAGGAGGAGGAGGAGATTGGATTTATACCCTCCCCTACACTCAGAGTCTCAGAGCGGCTTACTCTGTATGAGATCTTTTCTCTTGAGTAACAAGCCAACGCTACCTATACAAACAGCAAGTTACCTCGTAAAGTTGTCCATGGGCTGTGCTGCTTCAGATTAAAGGTGAGTGAGGTCAATGGACAAAATGCTGTTCCACATTGGGGAGGGGGCATTCTTTTCATACACATTGATTTAAACTCTGGATATCATGAAAAATGCCAGGCGATCAGCCTTGCCTCTGAAAAGTTACTTTTCTACATGCAAGCAGCATTCTTCATGGAAGAGAATTCGAACACAAGACCAACCTCCATTTGCATAATCACCTTTGGCATCTTGACGCAGAATGGTGGACCAAACCACAAAATGGATGCTTCAGGAGGCGGAGCCAAGCACACGGAGGAAGTCCAAGAGCAGGGGAGAAGAGGGCAATTTCTTCTTAGAACACGCATAGCAAAAGAGTAGTGATGCAGAATGAAACGAACACTGTTGTGGCAGCTGCCACTGAAACAATGTTATTTCAACTTGCACAGCCAATCAGAAGAGCCCTTCCTGGCCCCACCTACTTTCTAAAAACACTTGGTGAGTGCCTGGATAGGTGTCACAGAGACCATATCAGGGACCCCTTAGACTTTTCCTGGAGTTTGGGTTGGGGGAATAACTAAATGTTTCCTCATACAAAAACTCCCCGCACCTAGAAATCTAGATGTCAAGGAATTCGAGCCCAGCCTTCTTCTTGATATAATAATTTTCTGTTTGTAGGACTTTTGAGAATGTAGTAACATGCTTGTAGTCTAAAGAAGTCTAGACCAGGATCAGTTGCACTCTGTATGAGATCTTGAGTAACAAGCCAACGCTACCTATACAAACAGCAAGTTACCTCGTAAAGTTGTCCATGGGCTGTGCTACTTCAGATTAAAGGTGAGTGAGGTCAATGGACAAAATGCTGTTCCACATTGAGGAGGGGGCATTCTTTTCATACACATTAATTTAAACTCTAGATATCATGAAAAATGCCAGGTGATCAGCCTTGCCTCTGAAAAGCTACTTTTCTACATGCAAGCAGCATTCTTCATGGAAGAGAATTCGAATACAAGACCAACCTCCATTTGCATTCTGAAGTGGCACAGTACAGGAACAGTTTTATTCCCCTGATTTGTTGTTAGCTTTAAGTTTGCCATCTGGGAACCCCTTCGCTGGCAATCCCCTGGAGATTTGGGGGGCAGAAACTCTGGCACGTGTGACGTTTTTACCATTGATTTGAGAAATTCCTAGAGTGTCATGCAATGCTGGCTTCCCTTCCGGGTGTGTACCCGGAAGTAATATTGTGACATTGTGCAATAACAGTCCCCCCATTTGGGGAGCTCAGGGGCTGGAAACGAGAGGCTCAGGGGCTGGGGAGAGGACAACCTGGTCTCCCCAGTGTGTGCGGAACTCCCCCAGATGAGAGTAGCAATAAAATAATCCAAAAACTTTTGGGTATGATGCAGAGAATAATCAGACCCTTGAAAAACAACAAAAAGGAGCTATATATTTCCTGTGTATCCCTGCAGCCATATGGGGCCAATAACTCCCATTGCAACACAGAGGTTGATATTGCACAAACCCTCTTGATAAGTGCAAAATTAATACAGGTCACACCTCGCTCCATATGGCAACGGCTTGTGCCAAGACAACTCAAGGTGCTTTCTAATAGGTGGAAAGTTGCTAATAAATATCTTCCTCCCCCCTCTCCTCTCATTTTTCTTTCCTGCTGTACCTAAGAGTTTTGACAGCCTCGTTGCCTTCTGCCAAGTTACTTTCAGTAGTTTTCCGTTTGGGTGTGCGCCTGTGACTTTAGTTTAAGTTGACCTAGAAAGAAATCAGAGACAGACGACTCCAGGCCAAGTAGATGAATCAGTTGTTTTGCGTGTCCTTATGTGCCCGCCTGCAATATCTTAAGATAAGAAGTCGATGTCATGCCAATTTCAGAGCCCTTGCTAGAACTCGGCAGAACTTTTTCTCCCTCTCCCAAGGGATTAGAACTTGAGGCCATCCAACAAAGCTGACAGGCAGTAGATTCGGGACGGACAAAAGGAAATACTTCTTTCCACCATGAGTGTTTAAAATGTGGAATTGGCTGCCAGAGGAGGTAGTGATGGCCACAGGCACAGACAGACTCATGAAAGATAGGTCTCAGTGGCCACTAGACTTGGTGCCTAATGGAACCTCCACATTCAGAGGCAATCAAGCTCTGAATCCCAGAGCCAGGAGGAAACATCAGGGGAAGGCCTCAGCCTCTATGCCTTCTTGTTGGCCCTCCAGAGGAACTGCCTGGCCACTGCACTGGTCTGATCCAGCAGGGCTCTTCTGATGTTCTTGTCAGGGGAAGGCCTCGGCCTCTCTGCCCTGTTGTTGGCCCTCCAGAGGAACTGCCTGGCCACTGTGTGAGACAGGATGCTGGACTAGATGGAACACTGGTCTGATCCAGCAGGGCTCTTCTTATGGTCGTATGTTCTCAGCTCACTAGCTGGGCCCATGAATGTATGCAAACAGAGGGGATTACATCTGCTGGCTCTCTCTCCGGAGGTTCATCTACAGAGAGGCCTACTGGCACCCAAGTGTACGTACACAGGTAGGGTTCCCATTCCCCAGGTGGGGTGGGGAATCTGCTGATTTTGTGGGGTCCTGCCCACCTCTGGCCAGCTGGCCGGCAGGAGGAAATTCCCCCCACCCCCAATGCTGTGTGTGACATATGTCACCTGGAAGTGATGTCAGCACTTTGGTGACTGGGGGGGGGACACGACACTGCTTTTTGGGCAAAATTCTATGTTTTGAGGCCATTTTTATCATAGAGTTTGCCAAAAAAGCAGACCATCGCCCCCACGGTCACCGATGTGCTGATGTCACTTCAGCACGTCACATGATGTCCCCGCCTACCCCAGCCCACCCCCCAAGTCCCCCTGCAGGCGTGATGAGAGGACCTGGTAACCCTACACATCGGTGCTGTATGCTACAAAGGATTTCAGGATTTCTCATCCCTGAAGGCTCCAATATCCCCATTTTCTGTTTTGCTTCTCCTTTCCGCACTTGGATCTCGTCCCTGGTTTTATCAGAGTTCAACTTGCAGCACAATACTTTGCATTTATCCCTGGTTATAACAACAGCGGGTGATTCCGCACTAGAACTTAAATCCCGGTTCAGCCTTGTTCTCGAACTTACATTCTACGCTACACGCGAGCTCACCCCTGTAATTATCTCTGGGTGTTTTTTGTTTCCACATTACATTGAGGCCACCCTGGTTTCACCCTCTGTGTGGTTGGCTCCACCACCTGCTGCAGCCACTTTGTGATTGCATCACCACCTTGTGTCAGAATTCCAAAGGTGCCCACAGGCTCAAAAAGGTTGGGGACCCCTGGGCTATACCCATTGATGCACAGTGTGTACACACAAAGGGGCCAAGGTTGCCAACTTCTTGGTGGAGCCTGGAGTTCTCCCAGGATGACCACTGATCTCCAGACTACAGAAATCAGTTTGTTGTTGTTGTTCAATCGCACAGTCGAGTCTGACACTTCATGACCCCATGGACCACACATCACACCAGGCCCTCCTGTCTTCTGCCATCCTCCGGAGTATGCTTAATTTCATATTGGTTACATCGATAACACTGTCTCACCATCTCGCCCTTTGCCGTCCCCGTCTTCTTTGACCTTCAATCTTTCCCAGCATCAGGGTCTTCTCCAGTGAGGGCTCCCTTCTCATTGGGTGGCCAAAGTATTTGAGCTTCAGTTTCATTATCTGGCCTTCCAGGGAAAAGTCAGGGTTGATTTCTTTGAGGATTGACTGATTTGATCTTCTTGCAGTCCAAGGGACTCTCAAGAGTCTTCTCCAGCACCATAGTTCAAAAGAATCTATTCTTCAGTGCTCGGCCTTCCTTACAGCCCAACTCTCGCAGCCATACATTACTACTGGGAATACCATTGTTTTGACCATACAGACTTTTGTTGGCAGGGTGATGTCTCTACTTTTTATTATGCTGTGTAAGTTTGCCATCACTTTCCTCCAGAGGAACAGGCATCTTTTAATTTCATGGCTGCAGTCACCGTCTACAGTGATCTTGGATCCCAGGAACGTGAAGTCTGTCACTGCTTCCATGACTTCCCCTTCTATTTGCCAAGGAGTGATGGGGCCGGATGCCATGATCTTAGTTTTTTTGATGTTGAGTTTCAAGCCAACTTTTGCGCTCTCCTCATCATTAGCAAGAGGCTCTTTAGGCCCTCTTCACTTTCTGCCATTAGAGTGGTATCGTCTGCATATCTGAGGTTGTTGATGTTTTTCCCAGCAATCTTAATTCCGGCTTGTGATTCATCCAGGCTGGCATTTCACATGATGTACTCTGCATATAAATTAAATAAGCAAGGTGACAATATACATCCTTGTCGTACTCCTTTTCCTATGCTAAACCAATCAGTTGTTCCATATCCGGTTCTAACTGTCGCTTCTTGACCCTTATACAGGTTTCTCAGGAGACATGTGAGGTGGTCTAGTACTCCCATCTCTTTAAGGACCTGCCACAATTAGCACTGGGGAAACTATTGCATGTTTTACCATACGTCTTTTACAAGACTTTTACGTGGGCCTGCTAATGGGCGATGTTTGGGAACATTCTGTACCGCCACTTACCAGTACCCTTTCAATATGTTCACCTTTTGCTCCCAATATTGAAGGAAACTTCAAACAAAATTTCTACCTTACAACAGAGTCCGGAGCCTTTAGAAGTTCAGTGTATGAAAGTGTGGGAGAGTTTATGCCAATCCCCCCCCCTTCTCTGCCTCAGGCTGGCACGACTGTAATAACTTTGGTTTCCAAGGTCTTATATTAAAGGAAGCAGAAGATACTGTGAAAAATTGTACACAATAAACTTTATCTCAGCCCTGTGCGGCAAGGGAAACACCTGAGTTATACAGGGAAGTGTTCTTTTTCTCTCCCCCCCCCTTGCAAAACTTTTCATTTATTTACTTATGTCAACGACTGGATGCTTTTCCAATAAATTGCCCAGAGCACCATATGCAATTAAAGCTTCTGAAATCTGGTGTGTAAAATATTTCATCAAGCAATAACATGATAGTTGTTTTTAAATCAAGAGTTACTTGAACTGCAAGGTCCAGGAAACAATATACCACACCTGGATGGCCCAGGCTAGCCTGATCTTGTCAGATCTCAGAGAGCTAAGAAGGGTTGGCCCTGGCTAATATTTGGATGGGAGACCTCCAAGGAATACCAGAGTCGTGATGCAGAGGCAGGCAAGGGCAAACCCCCTCTTGCAGGAGGGGGCACACACGCCACCTCTGGCTTCTTCTAAAAAGCATTTAAAGGATCCCTTCAAATGCTTCTGAGCAGAGGTCATTTCGGGGGGGGAATCGCGGGGGATCGCAGTTCCCCCGGGTGAGGTATGGGGGGCGGGGCACATGACGAAGCCCCACCCCCTGCTTCCGGCTGCCCCGCTTCTGGCCCTCATTCAGCCAGGAGGAGGCAGGAGAAGAGGGAGGGTAAGTTGCTTCCTCCCTGCCTCTCCTCACCCCTGCCTACCTGTGACTAGGGAGGGCCTTCGTGGGGCTTCCTTGTACTCCCGCCAGCCTTGCAGGTCCACCGCCGGGCCCCTAATGGGGCTCGGCAGTGGAGCTGCAAGGCCGGCAGCGGCGGCCGGGACTGTTGGGGGCGGGGTGTGTGGCCTTATGACACACTTCCGGTGATGTCAGGGGGTGTGGCCTTATGACACACTTCCGGTGATGTCAGGGGGTGTGGCATATGCTAATGAGTTATGCTAATGAGTTTCTCTAGCTCTTTTTCTACGAAACAACCCCTGCTTCTGAAAAGAAGCGCACGTGTAGCCCCCCCCCACTTCTTCACAAAAGCATTTAAAGGGAAGGAGCGGGGGGGGCTGTAAAAAGCAGGGGACCTTTAAGGAATGGGGCTGGCCCTTTAAGGAAGAGGGCAGAGCCCCCAATACCCCCACTGTAGCTATGGGCCAGGATGGGAGAGGGTTTTAGAGAAAAGAAGCAGAATGGAGAGGAGACGCTAATTCTTTTTCTCTGCCGTATATTACCCCCATCAGCTCCTTCCCAAGCCCAGGGTTCCAAATGCTGTAATGAAACCGATTTGCCACAGAGAAAGAGCAGGTAGGAAAGAATTAATGCCTGCTCACACGCTACAATGAATGCACTCCCAATCAATGCTCCCTCTAAGCTGTGGAGACCTGTGAGCAAAAATTCTACTTTGTGAGCTACGGGCATTAAAGTTGTGAGCGAGCGATTTGGCTCCTACATAAATCAGTTTGCTCTGGAGCCATCCTTCCTGGGCGAAGATGAATCTGTCAGCCGGAGGCTAAAAAACGGTGCGCTAGCTCACACTAACTCAGCTTAGAGGGAACACTGCTTCCAATCCATATATGGTGAACACCTGATTTATCCTTTGTTATATAAGGATGCCAGCCTCCAGGTGGGACCTGGAGATCCTCTGGAATTACAGCTCATCTCCAGACTGCAGAGATCAGTTCCCCTGGAGAAAAGGGATGCTTTAAAGAATGGATTCTATTACATCGGGCCCCACTGAGGTCCCTGTCCTCCCCAGGCTCCACCCCCAAATATCCAGGAGTTTTCCAGTCTGGAGCTGGCAACCCTATCACCACCACTGGTGGCTACTGGGGACCTCCCAACCCTCATGTGCAATGATCCCTCTAAGATGTGGAGTCTTGTGAGCAAACATTCTACTTGGTGAGCAACTGGCATTAAAGTTGTGAGCAAGCAGTTTGTCTACTGCATAAATTCATTGGCTCTGGAGCCCTCCTTCCTGAGCTGAGAGGAAAATGCATGAGCCGGAGGCTAAAAAACTGTGAGCTAGCTCACACTAACTCAGCTTAGAGGGAACACTGCTCATGTGTGCACTTTTCTCCAGGTACTGGCCCCTGGTTTCATTTGTAAAGTTAATGTGCATTGGCTCTTTCTTACAAACAGATGTACGCATGTACAGGCAGGATGTACGTGGGCTCACTGTAACATGTGAAGAAGGCTTTAGTCTCTGTCTCTCTTCGGTTCTCCTGCCTGTATTCTGTCACTCAATTGTCTTTCCTTCCCCCTATTATGTGGAGAAGGTGGGCTGTATTCTAAGAACATAAGAAGAGCCCTTCTGGATCAGACCAATAGTCCATCTAGTCCAGCGTCCTGTCTCACACAGTGGCTACGAAGTTCCTCTGGAGGCCCAACAAACAGGGCACAGGGGCTGAGGACTTCTCCTGATGTTACCCCTTGGCTCTGTGATTCAGAGTCTTAGTGCCTCTGAATGTGGAGGTTTCCCTTAGTCGGCATGGCTAGTAGGCACTGATAGACCTATGCTTCCTGAATCCATCTAATCCCCTATTAAAGGTGTCCATGCCTGTGGGCATCACTACATCCTCTGGCAGCAAATTCCACATTTTAATCACTCTCTGGGTGCGTTCAGACGGGGGCTTTACATCGGTATAGGTGCCAGTTGCAATCGTTGTACTTACCGGCGTTCAGACGGCGAACATCTGCCTCCTGTCCCTAACCGTTGTAAAGCCCTTTACGCCGTTGCACTCTGCCACCAGGTCCCCAAGTGGTGGTATCCTGAGTGCAACGGTTGTAAACGCTGTACCTTGCCGTCTGATCGCTCTCCACTGTTGCACAGCTACTTCCGTTCGGAAGCCTCAGGCTTCCGATTTTCGCCCGCCATTTTTTTTAAAGGACGGCGATATGTGCTTGGGCGAAGCTTCGCCCTGCTGTTTGTATATATAAAAAAGAAAAGAGCCTTACTGTAGCGTTTTGGAGGCGTCCGGGACCTCAGGGAGGCTACTGTGCTCTTTAAACTTTAAAGGTAAGTCCTTACCTTTAAAGTTTAAATGTACGACAGGGTTTTTTGCGCATGCGCGAAGATCGCCATTCTGTGGATGGCTGCCTATGCGCATGCTCAAACTAAGTAAAAAACAAACAAACCGAAGACGAGTGTGGATGGGCGTATTGCGATGGGTTCTGCTGTGAGGGAGGTAAGTGTGATCGCGTTTCTGCCGGCATAAACTGCACCGGTTCCAACCGGTACAGTTTATGCTGGCAGAAACGCCCCGTCTGAACTTACCCTCTGTGTGAAGCAGAACAAAGTCCGAGTCCAGTGGCGCCTTTAAGACCAACAAAGTTTAATTCAAGATATAAGCTTGTGTGTGCAAGGCACACTTCTTCAGATAAAGCAGTATTTCCTACGAACTCCTGCCACCAAACATGTGTTAATTTTAGGATTACCAGCCTCTATGTGGGGCCTGGGAATTTCTGGAATTACAGCTCATCCCCAGATTGAAGAGATGGGTTCCCCTGGAGAAAATGGATGCTTTGGACAGTGGACTCTATGGCAGGGGTGTCAAACATAAGGCCCAGGGGCCGGATCAGGCCCATCCAGGGATTTTTACGTGGCCTGCAAGCAGGGCTCATTTCCTGCAGGAACACACAGGAGCGGAGCTCTGGCAGTAAAGAGCCCAGGGGGCCCCTGCTCCTAGCAACCATCAGTCAGAGCAAGAAGCAGCCAGATTAGTTGCAGAGCTTCCCCCAGCCCCCGGTCCAAAACAGTCCAGTGGCACCTTTAAGACCAGGTTTTATTCAAGTACAAGTTCTCCCTCTTCTGCGAGGACAGATCTGCACATTCCACCCCCTCCAATAGCTAGCAATCCAAAACAGTTCAGTGGAGCCTGAGTGGTGGGTGTTGCCTTCTGACTCACTTCTGGTGATGTCAGGGTGTGTGGCATATGCAAATAAGTTATGCTAATGAGTTATGCTAATGAGCTCCTGCACCACTTTTTAATGAAGAAGAAACCAATATGAAATTAATGAAGAAGAAGAAGAAGAAGAGATTGGATTTATACCCCGCCCTTCACTTGGAGTCTCCGAGCGGCTTACAAACTCCTTTCCCTTCCCCTCCCCACAACAGACACCCTGAGAGAACTCTGACACAAACTGCTCTTTTTCAAGGACAGCTGTGCTAGAGCTTGTGACTGACCCAAGGTCACATCAGCAGGTGCAAGTGGAGGAGCGGGGAATCAAACCCGGTTCTCCCAGATTAGAGTCCGCACACTTAACCACTACACCAAACTGGCACCCCTGCCCGCAAGCATCTAGTGTAAGGGAAGGAAGAGGAGACTGCTCAGGGGGGAGTGGGTGGAACCACCCCAGTTGTGGCTTCAGCATTGCAGAACAACTAAGGCTCCGGTCACACGGGCCGGAAAATGCGAGGTGGAAGCGTGGCTGTTTGCCCCGGCGCAAACTAACGTGTGGCTGTGCAATCAGACGTCCCTTCGAGGTCCCGTGGTTAGGGGGGATGTGCCGATCACACGACGCGGCAAAGAAGCGGTGTGGCGCAGCAAACGGGGCTGTGTTTTGGTTTTAAACTGAAGTGTGCGCATGCGCCGTTGGGTGCTTGTGCGCATCCCATGGAGACTTGGGAAAAAACCTTTTTGCATGTCGTACCCCACCCCCACCCACGAACCCAATGCCTGCTCCATGGCCTTTCCCTTGAGTCCCCGCGTCGTCATCACGCCCCCCTCCCCCGGCACTCGTGCCTTGCCCAGGAGGTGATGCCGGCGTTGCTCATCCCAGGAAGGTGCCGGGGGGGGGGGGGGTGGCGCGT
>NW_015168673.1:287944-292103 GCF_001447785.1 Gekko japonicus | reverse complement strand
GTGCAAAGCTCTCTCTCCCCCTCCCCCACAACGACTCGTCTGCTCTTCTTTCCTCTTCATCTGAATTGCGCTAGAAGAGAACGGCGCTGCTGGGAAGGGAACCCAGGGGTGGGGTGGGGGGGACACACCTTTTTGCGAGGGGACATGGGCGGGCGCCGGATGCCACCGGAAATGCGATCAGATGCCCACCCTTGCCCCGCGGTTACCGGAAACTAGTACCTCGGAGGTACTAGTTTTTAACTACGCATCTTAGGAGGGAAGCCTCGGGTTCGCCATGGGAGCTCTACACTTCCCAGATGTTGCGGTGTGATCGTGCCCGGAAAAATCCGCCTATCATCCATCTCAGTAGCGTGGCTACTGCTCCGTGTGACCGCAGCCTTTGTCTGCAGCAGTCGGGCAGTGTAGGAGCCTCTGCCCAGTGCTGCACCGCTGGCTGTCCAGTCCGCCCATGTGGGTTTTCCTTTGCACCTCCCTCCCATTGCATGAGGGCTTGCAGTGAGGATACAGCAACTCGGAGCTTACCAGCTGCTGTCCTTACAGTTGATATCTCCTGTACTTGCCATGTTTTACGGCACACGTGGTCCGGTCCAATAAAGTGACATTTATGACAGATCCGGCCCTTGTAACAAATGAGTTCGACACCTCTGCTCTACGGCATTGTACCCCACTGAGGTCCTTGTCCTCCCCGAGCGCCATCCCCAAATCTCCAGTGATTTCCCAACCTGGACCTATCAACACTACCCCCCCACCTCCAGCCACTGGCCGGGGGGGACCTGGCCACCCTAGTTAATTGGGGGAGGGGACAGAACCTCTTGTTATTGGAAAGCTTGTCTGTTCTCTTCACTTCCGTTGGAAATTATTTTGGACAGGGTTTTAAATTGAGCAGAATCCCTGTTGAGAGACAGCATGGCATAATGGATAGAGGGTTTGATTAGGATACCGGGAGACCCAGGTTCGAACTCCCACTTCTACCACAGAAGCCTGCTGGGTGTCCTTGGTCCCGTCACAAGCTCTCAGACTTACCGAATTCATAGAGTTGTTGTTGTGGGTGAACAGAGGTTGGTAGAACAATGTTCTAAGCTGCTTCGAGTTCCAGCTGGGGAGAAAAGCAGAGAAGAAGAAGAGGAGGAGGAGGAGGATGGAGGTTGGATTTATACCCTGCCCTTCACTCGGAGTCTCAGAGCGGCTTACAAACTCCTTTCCCTTCTCCTCCCCACAACAGACACCCGGTGAGGTAAGTGGGGCTGAGAGAGCTCTGAGAGAACTGCTCTTTTTCAAGAACAGCTCTGACAGAACTATGGCTTGCCCAAGGTCATCCAGCAGCTGCAAGTGAAGGAGTGGGGAATCAAACCCGTTTCTCCCAGATTAGAGTCCATGCACTTAACCACTACACCAAACTAAGTAAATAAATAAACAAACAAATGCAAATGCATAGTCACATGTTATAGTGAATGCATGCGTAACCTGAATGTATGTGAGTATACCTGTTTGTAAGAAAGAACCAACATGGTCCCCAGATAAACCTGGGGACCAGAACCTGGATAATTGTGATGTTTATATCACACGTTCAGCTGGTCATGTGTTGAATGTAACATGAGAATTATTTAACACACTTACCAAGGAAAGTCCAGTGTACACTGTACATGGATGTTCACTGTGACTCGTGAGCAGCGCCACTGTGTTTGCCCTTTTCAGGGCTTTTTTGTAGACAAAGCCCAGCAGGAACTCATTAGCATATTAGGCCACACCCTGACAGCACAGCTGATTAGCATATTAGGCCACACCCCCATGTTATCAGAAGTAACCTTTTGCTTCTTATTCTGTTTACCTTATTTGTTGTCAAAACCCAGGGCTTTTTTTTGTAGCAGGAACTCCTTTGCACGTTAGGCCACATATCCCTAATGTAGCCAATCCTAATGAGTTTCTGTTTTTGGGTGTGACCTATTATGCTAATGAGTTTCTGCTGGGTGTGGCCAACTCGGGAGCCAGCCGGAACTCCGTTCCTGTGCGTTCCTGCCCAAAAATAGCCCTGGCCCTTTTAGTAACAAATACATTGTGCTTGTAACAAGCTCAAACACTATACAGCATATACATTTTGTGGGGGAAAAGTAATTTTTGGATTGAACCAAATGTTTTCAGATTGTGGGAAAGAGATTTTCTTCACCAGAAAATGTACACTGAGCTTCGTGATAGCATGGTGTATTTGCTGGGGGGGCGGGGGGCGGAATTGAATGGGCGGAACAGTCGAAAAGGTCGAAAATTAATAGTAGCTTAAATATTAATATTTCACTATGGGAATGTGCTGCTCAACAGTGCGATCTAGGCTGCAGTCTCCACTCCAGCTTCAGGCATTAGCTGCATGGCCGCAGCACATGATATCTTGCAACCAATCAGCATACCGCAGGCTCTATAAAGGCCTCTGGCTTGGGTCACGCTTATTCAGCTGGGGCAGTTTGTCGAGCTGATTTAGGAAGAGGGCAAAGGCCCATTTTGTCAAATAACTGGGAAGGGTCTGTGGCTCAGTGGTAGACCACATGCTTTGTATGGTGAGCATCTCAGGTTCTATTGCAGTCAGACGAACCCACTAAGTCATTCCCATTTTGTGCCAGTTGGTTGATTTCTCAAAAAAGTAACTAATGGTAAAGCTAAGATTTTAGATCATGTTTAGTAATTTTTGAAGTGACAGGCAGGGTCAAGAGCATGGAAAGAGCATTCTCTATCTAGTGCTCACTCCAGAGAGAAAGCTGTGCTTAACCCATCATGTGCACAGTGTTCTGAAGGCATGATCAACTTGTGTATTCAGAAGGGTTTGCTTTAAAAAGCCATGTCCTTCAACTAAAACAGCATTCTGGGCAGCTTACCAAATGCGAAAGAATAAAATAGAATAATACATTCTTTAAAAAAGAAAAGACAATTAGAACAAAGAAACCAGTGCTTAATAATGAAGCAGCACACCAGAGCAAACTAAATTAATGCAATTAATAAAGAGCAGGAATACAGACAAAAAACAGACAAATCACATATGATCAGTGATTAAAGCAAGGAGACTGTTAAAGTGGTTGACTCTAAAGCTACAAGGGTGTCAGAGTGTATTCTTTAGTTACCTAAAAGTTTTGCGAAGGAACACAGTTTTAATAACAGTGGGAGGCAGGGGTCGTTTCGTAGAAAAAGAGCTAGGGGAACTCATTAGCCTAACTCATTAGCATATGCCACACCCTCTGACATCACCGGAAGTGTGTCATAAGGCCACACCCCCTGACATCACCAGAAGTGTGTCATAAGGCCACGCACCCTGCCCCCAACGGTCCTGGCCGCCGGCGGCCTTGCAGCTCCACTGCCGAGCCCCATGTGGACCTGCAAGGCCGGCAGGAGTGCAAGGAAGCCCCGCGAAGGCCCTCCCTGGCCCCAGGCAGGCAGGGGTGGGGAGAGGCAGGGAGGAAGCAACTTACCCACCCTCTTCTCCTGCCTCCTCCTGGCTGAATGAGGGCCGGAAGCGGGGTGGCTGGAAGCAGGGAGCGGGGCTTCATCCGCCCCCCGTACCTCACCCGGGGGAACTGCGATCCCCCGCGATCCCCCCCGAAACGACCTCTGGTGGGAGGCAATACTGAGTGAGATCAAGTATGTTTCTTGTGGGAGGGAGTTCCATAGTCTAAGACGGTAGCAAGAAAAGTCCTTTGAAGGATCTCCTGAAGGCAGGGAGTTTTATAGTTTGGAGGCCAGAGCCAAACATTTGAATTGTGCTCTGGGGTGGGCACTAAGACTGTTATGTATTGGGATTGAATCATTCTTGATTGAGTCACCCCAGAGACTGGCTGAGTTTGAAGCATAAGAACAATAGCCCGCCAGGATTCTGAAAGTAACCAATCTAGTAGTAATGTTATGTAAATAGCCTATCACTGGGAGTGGGGTGTGTTTGGGTGTGGCGACTGCATGCTGTTTAACAGAGCCGAGGCTCTGGAGTCTTGTCTTATGCTTGCTGAAATCACTAATAAAGTAGAACTAGGGTTCCCAAGTACTTATCGTGATCCGGCGGGGGAAACATGCTCCCCGGCCGGACCATTCCTCCCTGTAACGCACTATGCCGTCGCCAGGAAGTGATGCTGGGCAACGCTATGACAATGAGGATGCAAACTCAATGGGACCATCGAGCTTCCAGCCC
>NW_015168673.1:274497-287452 GCF_001447785.1 Gekko japonicus | reverse complement strand
GATAACCGGGACCGTTGGGGGCGGGGTGTGTGGCCTTATGACACATTTCCAGTGATGTCAGGAGGTGTGGTCTTATGACACACTTCCGGTGATGTCAGGGAGTGTGGCATATGCTAATGAGTTATGCTAATGAGTTCCCCTAGCTCTTTTTCTACGAAATGACCCCTGGTATAGAATGAATAGAAATAATTGCTATAATGGAAATAATTATTAATTACAGAGTTATTTGAAAGTTATATTATGAATAGAAACAATTGATATTATGAAATTAAAGTTACCTAGTGATTTAAAGTAAAGAGGTGGTGGGAAAAGGGAAAGGGAACAGAAGTATAGAGACAGGAGGTCAAAGCACTGTGGGAAGCCGTATATAAGGGAGGGGAAAGGGAGGGGGGCAGGATGTAACGGGGATATGTATAGAAAATTGAATGTTAAATGTTAAGGGGGTAAATAGACAAAATGAAATGTTGAATATGTATGTTTATATCCTGAATAAAAATTTCTGTTGCAAAAAAAAAACAAATGCTTTCAACAACTTTTGAAGACTGAAGTCCTCCGTGTCCACGAGGGTTGCCAAATCCTGCTTGGGAAATACCTGGGTACTTGGGGGTGGGGCCTGTGGAGGGCAGGGTTTTGGAAGAGGAGGGGCCTCAGTGGAATAGAATGCCATAGAGACCACCCAGCACAGCAGCCATTTTCCCTGGGGAATTGACCTCTGTTGTCTGGAGAGGAGTTGTAATACCAGGAAATCTCCAGCTACCACCTGGGGGTTGGCAGATCTAATGTCCGCCTTTGTTCTCCGGCACTGTGCCATCACATGAAAGGGAACGCCAAGCGCTCTGAAAGTTTGTGGCTTTCCGAAAAACCTCAAATGCTTTGCATAACAAGAATCAGAGCTGGCGAAATGCAGGCGGGAGATCTCGGATTAGCCGGCGATGTGACAGGAGCAAAGACTTTCAAATATGCTGAAGTAGTTCTGTCGAGTTACTCACGGGTGGCTGGAATTAAATTGACTAAATGGTTTCTCCAAGCACAGCACCTGTCATTTCTTGTCTTCTTTTCATAACTTCAGAGATATGAAAGTTATAAAACCAAACCTAGGAAGAGGTCAGAAGCCATCAGCTTCTTTGATTGATGTTTTGTCAGATTTTGTCTCATTACCTTGCTGGCGATTTTCCCTCTCTTAAATCACAAGACTTGGGAACGTGTCGGAAATTAATCGTGTTTTTTAAAAAAAGAAAATTGGAACATTCTAGCAGCTCTAAACAGGAACAGCTCATGGAGTTCATTTACTGTGGAGCAGGGCCTTTTCTGTAGCAGCCCCCATTTTCTGGAATGCTCTCCTCAGAGCCGTTCATTTGACCTCGCCCCTTCTCTTGATGGCCTCTTCTAGCACGCCAAGGAATGAAGATTGCCAGCTCTTGGATGGAAAATACTTGGAGATTTGGGGGGTGGAGCCTGGGGAGGCCGGGGTTTGGGAAGGGAGGGACTTTAGTGGGATACAATGCCATAGAGTCCACCTTCCAGAGTGGCAATTTTCTCCAGGTGAACTGATCACTGTCACCTGGAGATCAATCTTAATCCCAGGAGATCTCCAGCCACCACTTTGGAGGAGATTGGATTTATACCCTGCCCTTCTCTCAGAGTCTCAGAGCGGCTTACAAACTCCTTTCCCTTCCCCTCCCCACAACAGACACCCTATGAGGTAGGTGGGGCTGAGAGAGCTCTGACAGAAACTGCTCTTTTCAAGGACAGTTCTTATCAGAACTGTGGCTTGCCCAAGGTCATCCAGCAGCTGCAAGTGGAGGAGTGGGGAATCAAGCCCAGTTCTCCCAGAGTAGAGTCTGCGCACTTAACCGCTACACCAAACTGGCTCCTAGTGGAAGTATCTTCGTAGGTTTGCCTGGCCACCAGTGGAGGACGGGGGGTAGGGTGGCCAGATCCAGGTTGGGAAATTCCAGGGGATTTGGGGGTGGAGCCTGGGGAGGACAGGGACCTCAGTGGAGTACAATGCCAGAGAGTCCACCCTGCAAAGCATCTATTTTCTCCCTCAAAATGATCTCTGTAGTCTGGAGATGAGCTGTAATGCCTGGGGATCCCCAGGTCCCACCTGGAGGCGGGCAGCCCTAGATTTTCAAGGTGCGTGTGATTTCCCGATATTTTTTAAAAAATGCTTAGGATGGGTTTCTTTCAGTTTGCCACGTATCCTCACCCCATTTTGGGCCTTATTTTAAATATTTAAATCCTGTTTCTCTTTTCAGTGGGGACCCAAAACAGCTTGCAGCACTCCCCCCTTTGCCATTTTATCCTCCCAATGATCCGGGGAGGCTCGGTTAGGAATATCTTCCCGTCATCCGTTATACTTTATTATGTTTTAATAGAGTTGTGTGATTTATGTGTTGTCTTTCATTTAGGATTTCCGGCTCTGAGTTGGGAAATACCTGGAGACTTTGGGGGTGGATCCGGGAGACGGTGGGGTTTGGGGCCTCAACATGGCCCAATGCCACAGAGCCCACCCTTCAAAGCAGCCATTTTCTCCAGGGGAGCTGATCTCTGTCAGCTGGAGATCAGTTGTAAATGTGGGGGATCTCCAGGCCCCACCTGGAGGCTGGCAACCCTACTTTCATTGTTATTACGCTTTGCCTTTCAAAAATTTGTTTTCATGCTTTTGATTGTTCTCCACCTTAGAGACCCTAAGTTGAATGGCAAGGTTGCATATAAATGTTTTATCGATCTGTCTGTCTCCCTGCCCGTCTATCTATCTATTGCAGATAAGAGTGTGGACTCTTATCTGGGAGAAACGGGTTTGAGTCCCCACTCCTCCACATGCAGCTGCTGGTGTGACCTTGGATCAGTCACAAATTCTCTTGGAGCTGTTCTCTCAAGGGCAGTTCTCGGAAGAGCTCTCTCAGCCCCACCTGCCTCACAGGTTGTCTGTTGTGGGGAGGGGAAGGGAGGAAGAGCTCTCTCAGCCCCACCTACCTCACAGGGTGTCTGTTGTGGGGAAGGGGAGGGAAAGGAGATTGTAAGCCGCCCTGTGACTCCTTCAGGTAGTGAAGGGCGGGGTCTAAATCCAATGACCCCTGAACATACCAGGGCTTTTTAAATAGAAAAAGTCCAGCAGGAACTCATTAGCATAATAGGCCACACCCAGAAGCAGAAACTCATTGGCATATTAGGCCACACCCCTGACTGCACCGCTCATTAGCATATTAAGCCGCATTCCCATGTTACCAGAAGTGTGGTCATCCAGCCACACCCACCTTTTGCTTCTTATTCTGTTTACCTTGTTTGTGGTCAAAACCCAGGGCTTTTTTTGTAGCAGGAGCTCCTTTGCATGTTAGGCCACACACCCCTAATGTAGCCAATTCTAATGAGTTTCTGCTGTTGGGTGTGGCCTATTATGCTAATGAGTTCCTGCTGGGTATGGCTAACTTGGGAGCCAGCCGGAACTCCGTTCCTGTGCGTTCCTGCCCAAAAATAGTCCTGGAACATACTATTAAAACCAATGAATAAATATTTCTCTGATCTTTGTCCTGTTTCCCCTCAGGCTTGTAGACTTGCTCACCTTCAATTTCATCCTCACAACAACCCCGTGAAGTGGTTTTGAATGCAAGCATCTATCTGTCGTCCATCTGCCTGTGCTTTCACCTCCAATTTAATGGGGTTTCTATTGCCACTGAAATCTCTGTCTATCCCTTCTAGGGACTGTGGACCCTGTTCTTTAAATCGTCGATGGCTGCTGCGTACACAGAAACGGCACTAATGAATACCATTGGGTTTCCTGATAGTTCTCTGAGAATGTGGAACGAGTCTGGCACCGCTAAATTGCCACCTGCCTTTGGAAAGTAATAGCTGAGGTTGGAGGCGACCTATGGAGTGGGAGTCGCAGCCCCTTCTCTAGGCTTGAGAGCTAAGCGCCCTTAAGTGCCATTGATCTCAATGTGTGAATTAAACAAGCAAGTGCTTAGGTTTTCCGTGCAGAAATCAATGTGACTTGGGTCTGAATTAGACATGACAACGATGGGGCTGATTTTTCAGGACTGTTGAGAAGAGAGAACCTTGGGTGGGCAGATTCGGGTGGGTCAGGTGAGTAGAATTTGGAGTACTACCCCCCTGGAGGGGTACGAGCCAGCACTCATTCTTTGGTCCTTTCCACACTTGGATTTCATCCCTGGTTTTATCAGAGTTCAACTCGGAACACAATGCCTTGCTTTTATCCCTGGTTATAAAAGCATCCATTTATCCCAGGACAAGTGTGGGGGGAAAATGGGGTGACCTCAATGTAATGTGGAAACAAAAAAATACCCCAAGATAATTACAAGGGTGAACTTGCGTGTAGTGTAGAATGTAAGTTCGGGGACAGGGTTGAACCAGGATTTATGGTCTAGTGCAGAAAGGACCATTAAAAAAAGAAGAAGAAGAAGAGATTGGATTTATACCCCGCCCTTCACCACACAAAGGTGTCTCAAAGCGGCTTACAAACTCCTTCCCCTTCCCCTCCCCACAACAGACATTCTGTGAGGTGGGTGGGGCTGAGAGAGCTCTGACACAAACTGCTCTTTTTCAAGGACAGCTGTGCCAGAGCTTGTGACTGACCCAAGGTCACATCAGCAGGTGCAAGTGGAGGAGTGGGGAATCAAACCCGGATCTCCCAGATTAGAGTCCGTGCACTTAACCACTACACCAAAGAGAAGTTGTCATTTCACAAATGTAAATGCTGAGTGTTTTTTTTTTTAAGTCTTAGGTGTAGTAATTCAGTGTTCTGTATGGTGAAATGCCCATTGGCTGCGCGAAGGTTGCAAGATCCATGTTGGGAAATTCCTGGAGAGGACAGGGGAATAATGCCATAGACTCCACCCTCCAACGCAACCATTTTCGCCAGGGGAGCTGATCTCTGTTGTCTGGTGATCAGTTATATTTCCAGGGGATCTCCAGGCCCCACCTGGAAGCTGGCAACCCTGGGCTGCAGCCAGGGAATTCAGAAACACGGAACTTTGTGTTTGATTTCTGCACACCACTTTTGGAACTTGCATTGGCAAGTGGCGTTAAACTCTAACACCATTTGGTTTCATTATATCATCTTTCTGGACTCGGGATCTCCCTGGTCGAATCGCTATGGGCAGCTTCTTTGCTTGCGGACACTGTGGCATTTGTTTTTTATTAACACATCTGAATGAATTCACCAAACGGGGTCTGTGCCATGGAGACGTGGAAGGGACTCTGTGTTTCCATGGCCAAAATGTCAGGGAAAGTCTGGTACTCTGACTCCTTAGGTGTTAAAATTAAAATAAATTGGGGTTTTTTTGGTTTTTTAAATGCATTTTTGGTAACAGCAGCTTCTGCGAAATTGTGTTGGGTAATGTACGGTGGTCAACACGAAAACAAAAACTGCATCGTAACTGTTGAATCACCCTTGGTTTATGTAGGCCCCGGTCACACGGAGGATTTGCCCTGCTAAAGGCATGAATGTCAGGTGGATTTTCAGGGCGCAATCACACCGCAACATCTGGGAAGTGTAGCGCACCCGTGGCCACTCTGTGGCGTCCCGCCGAAGATGTGCAGTAAAAAAGTACCACGGAAAGTGCACTAGTATCTGGACAACGCGGGGCAGGGGCGGGCGTCTGATCATGGGAGCGCTAGTCAGTGTTCCCTCTAAGCTGAGTTAGTGTGAGCCAGCTCACAGTTTTTCAGCCTCCGGCTCACACAGTTTTGTCTCCGCTCAGGAAGGGTGGCTCCAGAGCAAACTGATTTATGCAGTAGCCAAATCACTTGCTCACAACTTTAATGCCAGTAGCTCACAAAGTAGAATTTTGGCTCACAAGACTCCACAGCTTAGAGGGAACATTGGCGCTAGTGTCCTGTGGCATCCCGCGCCCGTCCAGGTCCCATCGCAAACTGGATGTTTTTTGTAAGCGCACAGAGTTCCTTGCCGAGCTCCACCGCCTGGCCTCCGAGTGCAAATTCGAGGCACACTTGGACCTGGCCCTGTGAGACCGCTTCGTCACCGGTCTGAAACGCTTATGCCCAAAGGGGGGACCCCGCTTGCGCCCATCCCCGGTGATGCTCATGGACTTTCAGCGGAACCGGGTGCCGATAAAGGGGGTCGGGACTTTTCGAGTACAATACGGGAAATTCAAGAGCCGTTTGGACTTGATTGTGGTAGAGGGCGACCTGGTCAGCTTGCTGGGTCGTGCCTGGTTTGAGCCCCTGGGGATTCCGGTCGAGGGAGTCCAGCTTTGTACAACCCAGGATTTCCAAGGGATATGCCGGGAGTTTCCCACCGTTTTCGATGAGTCTCTGGGCCGCTATACGGGTCCCCCGGTGTCCCTGCATCTTGAATGTAGACATGATGGCTTGGTTCAGACACCATGGTTTGTTTTAACAATGGATAGCTCAGGGGTGTCAAACATAAGGCCCGGCGGCCAATCTGGCCCGTCTGGGGCTCTTATGCAGCCTGCAAGCAACTGATGCAAGGGTGGGAGTGTTTAGGGGGGAGTGGGCAGAGCCACTCCATTATGGCTTTAGAAACAAAGAAGAAGAGGAGGAAGAGGAGGAGGAGATTGGATTTATACCCCACCCTTTACTACCTTAAGGAGTCTCAGAGCAGCTTACAAACTTCTTTCCCTTCCCCTCCTCACAACAAAAATCCTGTGAGGTAGGTGGGGCTGAGAGAGCTCTGACAGAAACTGCTCTTTTTCAAGAACAGCTCTGACAGAACTATGGCTTACCCAAGGTCATCCAGCAGCTGTAAGTGGAGGAGTGGGGAATCAAACCTTGTTCTCCCAGCTTAGAGTCTGCGCACTTAACCACAACACCAAACTGGCTCTCAGCTTTGCCTGCGGCAGTCAAACATTATGGGACCATCTGCCCAGCATTGCATTGTTGCCTCTCTGGTCCACCTCTGTGGGTTTTCCTCTGCACCCCCTCCCACCCCAGGGGGCCTTGCAGTGAGGACACACCAACTTGGAGCTTACCAGCTGCTGTCCTTTATACGGTTTCTATCTCCAGTATCTGGCATTATGTTTTATGGCACACATGGCCCGGCCCAACAAAGAGACATTTCTGTCAGATCCGGCCCTCGTAACAAATGAGTTTGACAACTTTAGGTTAGCTCATGAGACCAGGTGTACCTTAGCCAGCCCTGTTTTCCTCACCTTTACCCTGGTTTATCAACCCTGGTTTCCATGCTGGCTCCCTCTGAAGGGACTTGGCATTAAAAGATGGTCCCATGGATGAAATCTATGGTTGCCAGCTCCAGGTGGGGAGATACTTGGGGATTTTGAGGGTGGAGGCTGAGGAGGGTGGGGTTTGGGGAGGGGTGGAACTTCAGTCGAGTATCTCATGCCACAGAGTCCACCTTCCAAAGCAGCTTTTTTCTCCAGGTGAATTAATCTCTGTAGCCTGGAGATCTGTTGTAATGGTGGGAGATCTCCAGCCACCACCTGGATGCTGTAGAAACAACAGAGAGATCACGGGTAGGTTGCAAACAATGAAGAAAACAGCTGTGATATATAATGGAAATATATATTATTAGACTGCTGTGTTGCAGTGAGTAGTATTTCATCAACAAGTAGTCAAGATATACGGATCCACTATAATGGAATTTGCATGTACTCCCATTTCACATGACCGCTTTATCTAAGTGTGCTGTGTGAATAACATTAGTTTACAAGTCAACAATTGTAATCTAAGTGTGCTGTGTGAATAACATTAGTTTACAAGTCAACAATCGTAATCTGTGAACTTGACACAAAACATTCTTCCTTCTTCAATGAAACAAAATCTTTTCCCCTATGAGCACGTAAAGATTTTGTTTCATTGAAGAGGGAAGGATGTTTTGTGTCAAGTTCACGGATTACAATTGTTGACGTGTAAACTAATGTTATTCACACAGCACACTTAGATAAAGCAGTCATTTGAAACGGGAGTATATGCAAATTCCGTTAGTGAGGATGCATACATCTTAACTACTTGTTGATGAAATACTACTCACTGCAACACAGCAGTCTAAATATATATATTTTCATTATACATCATGGCTGTTTTCTTCATTGTTTACCACCTGGAGGCTGGCAACCCTAAACTGAAATCAGAATTAAGTCAGAGTGTCTGTATTGATACATTACGAGAAATTGTAGATAAGATGAACAGTTTGTTGGAGAGCCAGTTTGGTGTAGTGGGTAAGTGCACGGACTCTAATCTGGGAGAACCGGGTTTGATTCTCAACTCCTCCACTTGCAGCTGCTGGATGACCTTGGGCAAGCCATAGTTCTGTTCAGAGCTGTGCTTGAAAAAGAGCAGTTTCTGTCAGATCTCTCTCAGCCCCACCTACCTCACAGGGTGTCTGTTGTGGGGAGGGGAAGGGAAAGGAGTTTGTAAGCTGCTCTGAGACTCTGAGTGAAGGGCGGGGTATAAATCCAATCTCCTCCTCCTCCTCTTCCTTGAACTGATTCCAGACTATGGGTTTGAATCTCGATTCGATGGATCTACACGTTTATAGATAGTTGTGGAAACCATTCTCAAAAAACATGGACTGAGATAGGCTTCATATAAAATACATAAAAGTATCATGTACCTATCCAGGTTAGTCAATCTTTTGCTATTTGCTCTAAAATGTTTGCTTTTTAATGTACACTTTGTAATTTTGTACGTTAAAATCAACCTTTTAAAGAATACTGCTCGTAAGCTCTTCTTGCTAAACCTTTTCTAATTTACTGAAATGTCTAGTGGACTTTTGTTAGGAATCACACCTCTATTAAAAATGTCATCTGCCTGCACATTATTCACCATTGTGCCTATATGGAAAATCAATATGATTTGTTTAAACTGGTTAGGATTGACAGAGTGATTATTGCATCTGGCCTTCAGTAGATAACCTTTAAAGTCTTATTCATCAGTTAGAGTGGATGGTGGCAGGTAAAACACTCCCCACATGATCCAGCCAAAGTTGGACTTAATGTGATTTTATTTTTTTAATGACATGTACACATTATGTCCTTGCTTTAAATTTTTGTATGGCAGGGATGAGATAGTTAAAGAGCAAATGGTAAAATGGGCAATAAATATGAATAAAGAAATTCTTATGTCATCTTGGGAATATTTATGGAAGAATGCCTTGAAAATATCAACATGTAATAATTTAAAAGAGAACTGTTATAAGATGATGTATAAATGGTATATGTCTCCAAAAAAGATTGCAAATATGAATACAAATATGTCGAGTAAATGTTGGAAATGTAAAAAAGTAGAAGGCTCGTTTTACCATATGTGGTGGACATGTGAAAAAGCAAAGAAGTTTTGGGTTGAGATTCATGCAGAGATGGAAAAAATAGTTAACTGCAAATTTAAAAAAGAGCCAGAAATATTACTTTTGGGACTTAAAATGGAAGAGGTTAATGTGGGGACGCTTATGTAGTACATGACTGTGACTGCCAGAATGATATATGCGCAAAGTTGGAAACAGGAGGAAGTTCCTGGAATTGGAGAATGGATTAAAAAACTACTTTTCATGGTTGAAATGGACAAGATGACAAGGAAATTGAATAATATGGCAGCAGAAGACTTTTTTGAAGACTGGAAAGATTTAAAAGAATACTTGGGAAAAGATTGGAATGTGAGAGACAATTTATTTTGCTTTGATAACTATTGAGTATAGAAAATTGTGAAAAGACAGGTTACCTTTGAATATGTAGAGATAACGAGGAGTACTTAAGAGTAACCTAAGGATTATGCAGGAGGTTGTAGCACTGTGGGAAGCCATTCATAGGGGGGGAAGGGAGGAGGGTAGGATATAAAGGGATAAGAAGTGTAATACAAATGTTGGACTTTGTTGAATATATCCTAAAAATAAAATGTTTACAAAAAATGTTTTTTTTTGTATGGCAGGTGCCTTTGTGATGCTATATATTTGTTGCTCGCTTTCCTTGTGTGTGTGTTTCTTTTGTGACATTTTTTGTCCAATCGATGCAAAAGCAGGAGTCCATTTTAGTGGCAAATGTAACACTGAGAGGCAAAAGGAGGTGGATCTTCTCTCCAGAGTAGGGTCGCCAACTTCCGGGTGGTATCTCACCAATGTTCACTGTGCGAAAATGATTGTAGTCCAATTCCAGTCCATGAATTTTCTTCTTCTTTTGTTTCTCTATTTTACGTCATGCAGTGCTGCTGCTGCTTCCAACAATTGCCACGCGGCTACAGATTTCCCAGGTAAACAATCTGTTTCCCTCAATTCTTCATCAGGTCGCTTTATACTTGGAGCCCATGCTCAACGTCTTCTACTCAGAATTAATCTTGTATTTTCTTGGCATCTGCTGGCTCTCATTGAGGGAAACAGAAGAAGCAAATCCATGGACTGTAATTGGACTACAATACTTTTTGCACAGTGAACATTGGTGGGGTGCAACCTTGGTTGAGTCACTGTGGTCCATTTGTGGCTGGAACTTCTAGGTGGTGGCTGGAGATCTCCTGCTATTACAACTGATCTCCAGGTGACAGAGATCAGTTCACCTGGAGAAAATGGCCTCTTTGAAAGGTGAACTCTATGGCTAGGCTTGCCATTCCCCTGGGGGGGGGGCAGGGGTCTGCCCATTTTTAGGGCCCCTGATCGACTGGCCTGGATCTGGCTGGTAAGGGAAATCCCACCCCCAAAGTGCCGGGATTGCACCAGTGTGCCTGGCGTGATCCCAAGGGGGACGCTCTAGCACTCAGCTAAAAAACTCTATGGCACCATAGAGTTTCTGGCCGAATGCTAGAGCATCCCCCTGGAGACGTGCCTAGAGTGATGATGTCACTTCTAGGTGACATCATCATGGTGCATGTGCCAGAAGATCCCAAAATGGAAGCCCCATCCCTTTGCCCGTAGAGGTAGGGACCTGGCAACCCTATCTATGGCCATATACCCCATTGAAGTCCTCCCCTCCCCAAATCCGGCTTTCCTCAGTCTCCGCCCCCCAAATCTCCAGGTATTTCCCAATCCAGAGCTGGCAACCCTAATCCAGGGGAGTCTTATTCCATGAGCAGAAAGAACCTCCAATGGTGCCCCATAATGATTATGGTTTTATTCAGGGCTATTTTTGGGCAGGAACGCACAGGAACAGAGTTCCGGCTGGCTCCTGAGTTGGCCACACCCAGCAGGAACTCATTAGCATAATAGGCCACACCTAACAGCAGAAACTCATTAGGATTGGCTACATTAGGGGTGTGTGGCCTAACACGCAAAGAAGTTCCTGCTACAAAAAAGCCCTGGGTTTTGACAACAAAGTAAACAGAATAAGAAGCAAAAGGTGGGTGTGGTTGGATGACCACACTTCTGGTAACATGGGGGTGTGGCCTAATATGCTAATGAGCTGTGCTGTCAGGGGTGTGGCCTAATATGCTAATGAGTTCCTGCTGGGCTTTTTCTACAAAAAAAGCCCTGGAACTTTTATCCCAAGTAATGAGAACCCCGGTCAAAAAGCTGTGGCTGTGAAATTCAGTCCCCACATTCCTACATATTGACTACATGGGCGGAAAAATGCAGTGAGTCCTCTTTTGCCACAGCCCACCTTCTCCATGAAAGAGTTACAGCCCAGTCCATAAACCAGAGTATTTAGAAATCACAGCTAAAGTCCTAATTGTTGTGATGGGGACTTGTCCCTCATAGGGCAGGCATTTCTAGGTTCATTTCGTTCAAGCATGATTGGTTGACCTTCTCGGTTTAAACTTGCTTAGCTGTTATTAGAGGAAGACAAATCTGCAGTATCCAAACTTGCAAGGTACATGGTTTGTGCTGCAAGGGTTTGTTCTCCCTTTATCTGCAATGAGACACTGAATTACAGAGGTGATGGATTGATCTGATCAAATGGTCATGTGTGTTCATAGGTCCCCCCCCCCCCCGTAGTAAGGCAGGGTTGCTTATACAATAAAATCAGGGGTCCCCAATCTTTTTTGAGCTGTGGGCACCTTTGGAATTCTGACACAGGAATTCTGGCACAACTGCAAAATGGCTGCCACAGGAGATTAAGCCAGCCATTCCCAGGAAGCCCAAGTGCAGGGGAGAAGTAAAGGTAAAGGATTCCCTTGCTCGAAAGCCAGTTGAATCCAACTCTAGGGGGCGGTGCTCATCTCTGTTTCCAAGCCAAAGAGCCAGCGCTGTCCGAAGACATTTCTGTGATGATGTGGCCAGCATGACTAAACACTGAGGCATACTGAACGCTGTTAAGAACATAAGAACATAAGAGACGCCAATGTTGGATCAGGCCAAAGGCCCATCCAGTCCAACACTCTGTATCACACAGTGGCCAGAAATACCAGTGCCATCAGGAGGTCCACCAGTGGGGTCAGGACATTAGAAGCCCTCCCACTGTTGACCCCCCCCCAAGCACCAAGATGACAGAGCATCACTTGCCCCGGAGCCCCTATCTATACCTTGTGGCTAATAGCCACTGATGGACCTCTGCTCCATATGCTTATCTAATTCCCTTTTGAAACCATCCATGCTTGTAGCCGCCACCACCTCCTGTGGCAGTGAATTCCACGTGTTAATCACTCTTTGGGTGAAGAAGTACTTCCTTTTATCCGTTCTAACCCGACCGCTCAGCAATTTCATGGGGTGCCCACGAGTTCTTGTATTGTGAGAAAGGGAGAAAAGTACCTCTTTCTCTACCCCATGTTCTATCCCATGCATAATCTTATAAACCTCAATTGTGTCACCCCTCAGTCGTCGTTTCTCCAAGCTAAAGAGCCCCAAGCGCTTTAACCTTTCCTCATAAGGAAAGTGTTCCCTTCCCACTGAAGTGGTACCTATTTATCTACTTGCAATTTCTTACTTTTGAACTGCTAGGTTGGCAGGAGCTGGAACTAGAGACGGGAGCTCACTCCGTCATGTGGCACTCGGGTCTCAAATTGCCAAGCTACCGACCTTCCGGTCAGCAACTCAGTGTCTTAACCTCTGAGCCCCCATGGCTCAGAAGAGGGGTAA
>NW_015168673.1:254900-274113 GCF_001447785.1 Gekko japonicus | reverse complement strand
GGCTATTTGCGCTGTCGCATTCTGATGCGCTATTATGCGATCAGACGTGACGGCGGCTTCCCCGCAGCAAAGAGGACAACGGGGGAGGAAGCCGCGTGCCATAGGCAGCTCGTGGCAAAGCGTTTGCTAGTACATGCAGCGTACTAGGTTTTTACTGCGCGGCTTCAGCGGCTTGCCACGGGGTCGCCACGGGAGTGCTACGCCTCCGAAATGTTCCCATGTGATCGTGCCTGGATACTCTGCGGGACTCCCGTGCCTTCAGCGGGGCAAATGCTCCATGTGACCGGGGCCTAGACTTTAAGGTACTACTGGACTCTTGCTCTTTTCTACTGCTAGGAAAAAGGAGTGTGAGAAAATAAATCCAACACTGGGGTGGCAGCTACCATTGAAGCAACATTGTTTTAAATCCGCACAGCCAGTCGGAAGCTCTGCTGGGCGAAAGCCCCGCCTGACCCCACCCATTTTTCTAAAAACACTTGGTGGGATCCATGGCTCCCGTGGGCACCACGCTGGGGACTGCTGCAATAAATGGAGGATAATGACGTGATGGGAACATAACAACAAAGAAGACTGAAAATCAGTTTCCGTGACATCTGTTGTCTGTTATTCTCCCCTTAGGAACATAACAACAAAGACTGAAAATCAGGCTCGGTGACATCTGTTGTCTGTTATTCTCCCCTGAGCTGCCAAAAGCTACCACAGGCTTACAGGTTCTCCCTGGTCTGTCCTCTACCACTCAGATCCAACCCAAATATTATATGAACTTGGATCACATGACCTGCCCAGCTCTATGGACCTCCAGGGTGACCAAGCCCCCCAGACGTTTGTTTCCATAATCTGTACCTCTTAGCCGTCTGGATTCGCCATGTCCAGCTTTGAGGCAATCCTTTTCTCCTTTGGTGTAGTGGTTAAGTGTGCGGACTCTAAACTGGGAGAACAGGGTTTGATTCCCCACTCCTCCACTTGCACCTGTCGATGTGACCTTGGGTCAGTCACAAGCTCTGGCACAGCTGTCCTTGAAAAAGAGCAGTTTGTGTCAGAGCTCTCTCAGTCCCACCTACCTCACAGGGTGTCTGTTGTGGGGAGGGAAAGGAGTTTGTAAGCCGCTCTGAGACACCTTTGGGTAGTGAAGGGCGGGGTATAAATCCAATCTCTTCTTCTCTTCTCCTTCTTCTTTAACATAACAATATTATTGACAGAACATTTCTAATATCTGTGTTTTTAAAAAATTAAGTATTGCCTTAATTTATTAGTATCTGATACAGTTGTGCTGGTGATTATGTAGTTGTTATTCCCCCCCCACCCCCAGACCTCAGCTGGGTCCTTTTAAGGAGAAAGGTGGTTTAAAAGTACCTTTGAGGAAGATTATTTTGCTGTGGCTTAGCATTATGATTACCTTTTTTTTTGTTACTGTGGGTTCTTTTTTTCAATTTTTTTGTTATCACGTTAGGGTGTTTATAAGACTATCTCTATGGCTGTTGTGTTCTCAAGGACACGTTGGATGTGGTTTTGCTCTTTCAATACCAGCTCGGGCTAAGATCCTCTTCATTATATTATTGATTATCTACTCTCGATGGTGTGCACCGCTTAATGTAAATTGGCATTTTTTTTAATGGAGTGGTGTTGCAAGGTTTCTAATAACGGCTCCAAACCAACCAACCAACCAACCAGAAAAGCTGTCTGTTTTTTTCCTCTGGATGAGAGATGTCATATAGCAGAACGGTTTCTCACCTTCTAATCACAGTTACTGCCTCTGCAGTCGGTCTGACAGGCAGAGTATACTTAAAGCGCCCAAGGCTGTGACAGAGTCCTTTATGAGCATTTAAAACAGTACTTACAAGAACCGAAAAAGAAACTGTGCTTTTCAGGGAACTGTCACGAAACCCCGTCTGTCAGCTGAGAAGACACGGAATGAGGTCTCTGCTAGGGAGTGCTGGACTTCAGAGGCAGGTGAGATGTGTATCTTTCTACAGCACGGTATTTAAATCTGAGCACTAGACTGACTGTTCGCAAGTGGAAGAAGTGAACCCTAAAAAATTTGCTCTTCCAATCCTCCTCTGGTGTATTCGAAAAGGCTTACGTGAATCGCCACAGGACTCTCCATGTTAAGCTTCAAGCCAGATGAAGGCTCCTCCGAACTAACTTACTATTGGTCGCTCCAGAACAGCGACCAATAGGGCAGCAAAGTGGGGGCGGGGAAACCCCCGCTTACCATCCAAACACTAGACAGGACCAATCCTGCTCAGCTTCTGAGATCTGATGAGATCAGGCTAGCCTGCATAGTAAGTGGGAGTGTTGAGCAGATTATTTGCAATGGGTAAAAGGTAAAGGTTCCCTTGCTCGAAAGCCAGTCGAATCCGACTCTAGGGTTGCAGTGCTCATCTCCGTTTCAAAGCCGAAGAGCCAGCGCTGTCCGAAGACGTTTCCGTGGCCATATGGCCGGCGTGACTAAATACCAAGGCGCACGGAACGCTGTTACCTTCCCACCTAAGTGGTACCTATTTATCTACTTGCAATTTCTTGCTTTCGAACTGCTAGGTTGGCAGGAGCTGGAACTAGAGACGGGAGCTTACTCCGTCATGCGGCACCCGGGTCTCGAACTGCTGATCTACTGACCTTCCACAGCCTGCAGTTCAGCGTCTTAACCACTTGAGCCACCGCAGCTCAATGGGTACAGAATCCCTATTAATAAACAGTAGTTTGAATTTTGCTTTCATCAACACTCATAGATTTCAATATAACTGGGTAAACCTAGTAACTTTTTTTGGGGTGTTACAAGGGAAAAAATAAAAAGAGACAGGGAAGGTTCAGCTCAAGGGGGGAAGGAGTGACAATTCTTCTTTTTTTTAAAAAAACCTTGTTTATAGTGACATTCTTCCCCATTGATCAATGACTGAACTTTACCGAAGTCCTTTATAGCTCCAATTTATCCTCCTGCTGTGTGCCTCCGATGAAGTTGCCAATACTCATTCTTCTCTGCTAGACATTTTACTTATCCTGCAATCTATGAAAATCATGAAAACTGTTTTCTGTCATTATTTATAAGTCATTGTCTTTTTGTTTTACAAATTGGGTTGGAAATTTACGGAGGAGATCAAAAGTACTCGGCGCATTATCGCCGGCCGGGTTATGCATCTGCCTGTCACTCTCTAGACCCTCTGGAGATGGTGGCAGCTATAAGTCATAATTCTCTTCCTAGCTCTTGTATAAAGCTGGTTACAAAACATGTCATGAACTCCTGGAAAAACAATATCAACACAAAAACAATGGACACCATTGTGAGGGGGGGGAATTAGAACAACTGGATCTTGATCTAATAGCCTCTGAAAGATAGACTTTGAAAGGATGTTGACTTATAAAACAGTCTTCCGTGGATTTTGCTCAGTGACTTCCCGAGATGTTGAAGAAAATTTAGGTGATTGGAAGCACCCTATTACAACACTGGTTTGAATCACTAGAAGATATCCATGCTGCAATGTATGATATATAGGCGTTTGGAGTACCAAGAAATCAGTTCACAAGCCTACAACTTCTTTTTGGTGTAGTGGTTAAGTGTGCAGACTCTAATCTGGGAGGACCGGGTTTGATTTCTCATTCCTCCACTCGCAGCTGCTGGATGACCTTAGGCAAGCCATAGTTCTGTCAGAGCTGTCCTTGAAAGAGCAGTCCTCGAGAGAGCTCTCTCAGCCCAACCTACCTCACAAGGTGTCTGTTGTGGGGAGGGGAAGGCAAGCCATAGTTCTGTCAGAGCTGTCCTTGAAAGAGCAGTCCTCGAGAGAGCTTTCTCAGCCCCACCTACCTCACAGGGTGTCTTTTGTGGGGAGGGGCTATAAGTCAATTCTAATCTGGGAGGACCGGGTTTGATTCCCCATTCCTCCACTCGCAGCTGCTGGATGACCTTAGGCAAGCCATACTTCTGTCAGAGTTGTCCTTGAAAGAGCAGTCCTCGAGGTGACACGATTGCATCGGGCATGTTGGGGGCGGGGCCACGGTCATCCAAGGGAAAACTCTATGGTTTTCCCTTGGATGGTCATGGCCCCGCCCTTAGCGTGCCTGGCGTGGTTGTGTCACTTCCGGGTGACGGGGATCCGGCTTGGCAACCCTACGACTTCAGCAGACCCCCTAGTCCTGTTTGCACATAGGGTTGTAACTCTGGCTTGGGAAATTCTTACGTTTGCATCAGAATCTCAGCAGCCCAAAGGATGCATTTTTTAGAAGATTTTTTTTTTCTGGCCTGGGAAATAACACATAACTGATCTTTAAAAGCTCTGTTAGTCAAGGATTAACTGAGCTAAATGCTGTGTCTCAGTCACAGGGCATTGTCGGGGGTGTTTTTTTTCTTGCAAGTAAAGAGTTTTGTGTGACTTCACACACATTAGGAGACAAATAGAGGACTTAATTAAACAGACAGTGGGGCCATGGTTCAAAGAAAGATGTTTTCATTGTCCTTCGGGCCATAATTAAAGAAAGTGAGTGCAATAATATTCAGTGCTGGTTGGAGGAAAGCTTTCATTTCTCCCTCCTCTGAAACCAAGTGTTACCTTCCCTATTTTTTTTTTTTTTGTCTATATTGTCATGGTTTTCTTGGACTGCAGGAACAGCAGTGTTTTGAATTTGCAATGCAAAGATTGAGGATTGAGGGACAAACCACTTACAATGATGGGGATCTCTGTGTAATGAAGGTCATGATCCTAGCAATGCTTTTCATGGGGTAAGCTCCATTGAATAACATGGGAGTTATTTCTTACTAGATTGTTCCCTTGGCTGCAGAAAACAGCCATGGAAGGGATAATATAGATGGAGGCTTTGGTTCTGGCAAAGAGGGAGGGGATAACATGTTCTGGATAAACAGCTGTAGATATTGTTGATTGTTGATGTGTTGTGTTCCCTCCTGTGTTGGATTTGGGAGGGTGGCTGACTTCGCAAATGACTGTCATGGCCGGAGCTGGGGTCAATGCCGTCAGCAGCAACCTCATAGCCCAGCTCATCCTGATCTCACCTGTTGGGAAGCTAAGCAGTGTCAGCCACTGTAAATAGAGCATCCGAGATTTATTTTATATTTATTTATTTTGAACATTTTTACCCAGCTTCAAAAATCTTAAAGTATTTACTAAAAAGAAAATGTTTACAAGCGTACTTTTAGCACAGCACCAGATTGAGCAAGGGATACAAAAGAAATGGGTGAAACACCAGTCCTCTGTTCCTCTCTCTCTATATGCCCCATCAGATGTTAAAATATAGAACAGGTTCTTTAGCTTAGGAGTTCTAGATCTCTACAGAGTCACCCTTCCCTTTAAGCTTGCTCCAGCCCTTTTGACGAGTACATCATCAATGGCTACCTTCCCAGTGGAGAGGTCTGTGTGCGCTCATGGACTCAGGACCCAAGGAAAAGCGAGCTCCTTCCTGCTACAAGGAATTTTTATTATATCTGTTTCTCCACCAACTGACCAGGTCATGACAGGTCAAAGAAGCATTTTCTGTGGCTTCTTCTTGGAGATTATTCCTGGATACATTCTAGGCTAAAGTCCTCCAAATCTCTGTTCCCTGCTTGGGAAAAGGCGGAGAGCTTGACCCATCCATTATATCTCCTGCTCAATCTATTAGCATTTGTATGAAGGTGAGCTGAAGTATGTCTGGAAAGCAATTGAACGGACTCCCCCCCCCCATGCCTGGTCTCTGCCCAGAGTGGGGGAAACTTTTAAAATGCAAAGTGGAGGTTTTTCTCATTTCAAACCTTCCAGGAAAAAAAATGCGTTTCTTCACACCCACCAAAACGTGTTGTTCCATTTGTATTGGCCCTGCTCTTGGCCATCCGTTCATTGCTGGAGCCTCAGTGAAACTCTGCCACTGCAAGGAAACAGCCATTCCTGGTTGACAGATAAACCGACTGAATGTTTGGTTCAATAGCGATTGCGGTGGTCAAACAGACCCTATCAAACATGTTTGCTGCAATGTTCATGGTATTCCTGGTGGTGGAAAGTGTTCTAAAGTTGCAGCTGACATATGGCGATCCCACAGGGTCTTCAAGGCAAAAGACCATTCAGAAGTGGTTTGCCTTTGCCTGTCTCTGGGTGCATTCAGACGGGGCATTTGCAACGGTATAGGTGCTGGTTGGAATCGGTGTACTTACTGGCGTTCACACGGCGAACGTCTGCCTTCCGTCCGTAACTGTTGCAAAGAGCTTTAAACCGTTGTATTCTGCCACTAGGACCCCAAGTGGTGGTATCCTGAGTGCAACGGTTGTAATCGCTTTACCCCCCCCCCCGTCTGATCACTCTCCACCATTGTAGAGTCGGAAGCCCGAGGTTTCTGATTTTCGCCCGCCATTTTTTTTTTAGGTCGGCGATATGCGCTTGGGCAAAGCTTTGCCCCGGCATTTGTTTTTTAAAAAAGAAAAGGTCCTTAGTTTAACGTTTTAGAGGAGTCCGGGAACTCAGGGAGGCCAGTTTGCTCTTTAAACTTTAAAGGTAAGTCCACTCTTCAGGGCATGCTTTTCTGAACGGGGTGTTTTGCGCATGCACGAAGATCGCCATTCCGTGGATGGCTGCCTATGCACATGCGCAAACTGAGTTTAAAAAACCAAACAAACCGCCGACACCCACTGTGTGTGAACAGGCATATAGCGATGGGCTCTGCAGGCAGGAGGTAAGTGTGATCGCGTTTCAGCTGGCATAAACTGCAACGGTTCCAACCGGTACAGTTTATGCTGGCTGAAACGCCCCGTCTGAACACATCCTCTGAGTAGCAACCCTGGACTTCCTTGGTGGCCTCCCATTCAAGTATTAACCAGGGATAACCTGGGGCAACCTACCTAGGCTGTCCAGGCAGAAGACCTTCAGATAGAGTTGCCAGGTCCTGTCTTGCTCCCAGCTGGGATCTTCTGGTGCACGCCGGCCAGGATCTTCTAGCCTAGAAGTGATGTCATCACATCGCCGATATGGGGGGGTGACACTCTAATTTTGGAGCAAAACTCTATAGTTTTTTGCCCTCAAAACCATAGTTTCCCTCAAAACTAGAGCATAACCCCCCAACTTCGGCAACCCGATGACATCACTTCTGGCTGCTGTCATCATGATAGAGACATCACATGGCCACGTGGATGTCATGCGGCCAGCTGGCCGGTGGCGGATTGGAGACCCAAAGCCCCAGGGGATCCCCTGGCTGGACTGGGGGTCTGACAACCCTACTCTCAGAGATGGTTTGCTATTGCCTGACTCTCCATAGGAACCTTGGAATTCCATGGTGGTCTCCCCTCCAAATACTAACCTGGGCTGCCCCTGTTTCGCTTCTGAGGTTGAACAAGATCAGGCTAGCCTAGGCTACCCAGGTAAGAGACGTTCAGAGCCGGATTGCCATTGTCTGCCTCTGTCTAGCAACCCTGGACTTCCTTGACGGTCTCCCATCCAAGTACTAACCAGGGCTCCCCCAGCTTAGCTTCCAAGATCTGACAGAATCAAGGTAGCCTGGGCCACCCAGGCCAGGGCATATGGTATTCTAGGGCTCTTTTTGTAGCAGGAACTCCTTTGCATATTAGGCCACACACCCCTAATGTAGCCAATCCTCCAAGCGCTTACAGAGCTCGTCTTACAGGGGCTACTGTAAGCTCTTGGAGGATTGGCTACATTAGGGTGTGTGTCGCTTAATATGCAAATGAGTACCTGCTACAAAAAGAGCCCTCCTTAATGCTAATCTTTGGCCTGAATTGCTAGGAGTTCTGTCTTTTATTTTTTATTTTTTTATTTATAATTCAATTTATAGCCTGCCCTCCCCGCAAAAGCGGGCTCAGGGCGGCTCACAGTCAGGCATACGCCCGCATATAAAAACATATTTAAAACCATTTAAAACATTATACACCATTACAAGATTACAATATAAAGGTTACAAATATAAAGTGCTCCAGATATTCCAATTTATCTTCTATAAAGATGACGAATTTACTGCTGCTCTACCAGCTCAGTGTCTTCTGTTCCGCACAATGCCGGCGTTCTTTCTTCCAGGGCCAGATGATGATGGTACAGTACTCAAACGCCTGGTGGAAGAGCTCCGTCTTGCAGGCCCTGCATAACTGCATTAGGTCCCGCAGGGCCCTGATCTCCTCCGGGAGCTCGCTCCACCAGGTAGGAGCTGCCACTGAAAAAGTCCTGGCCCTGGTAATGGCCAGCCTGGCCTCCTTTGGGCCTGGTATTGCCAGGAGATGTTTCATACCTGATCGTAGTGCCCGTGGGGGAACATAATCTGTAATCACTCCATGAGCAGTGTTGCCTCTATGGTGAGTTAGTGTGAGCTAGCTCACAGTTTTTTAGCCTCTGACTCACAGATTTTTGTCTCAGCTCAGGAGGGATGGCTCCAGACAAACTAATTTATGCAGTAGCCAAATCACTTGCTCACAACTTTAATGCCAGTAGCTCACAAAGTAGATGTTTTGCTTACAAGACTCCACAGCTTAGAGGGAACATTGTCCATGAGGCCCTTTGGCTCCTTGGGACACAACAGCGAATGGCCGAGACATCTTTAAATGTGGCCATCTTTGGCCCGCCGTTGGATGAACGCGCTGATGGATTACGATGAGTCTGGATTGCGCCCGCTGTGTTTGTACTGCCTGCAGAAGAAAGGGCTTTGGATATCTTCGCTCAAATGGAGCGACTGGAATGTCGGAATACACAAAAGTCACCCTTCAGAATGTGCTGTGCTTCCCCGCAGCCGCACAAAAGAGCAACTTGTTTAAAATCCTCCGCAGAATGCGTTCGGTGTTGTGATGACTCAGCCCTAATCTGTTATTACAGTTTTATAAAATAACCGGGCAGTTTCCGCCGGCTCCAACGGTCGAGTGCGCTCCTCCCGTCTTTTCCTAGGGCTCCTTATTGTTTGCAGAGAGGCATGCTGCTGCAGCGCTGAAGCCAGCCCCGTTGCGTGACTTTCTTTTCCTGTGTATTGACAAAGCTTGTCCTCGAGTCTCCCTAAATGCTTCTTTCCTCCCATTGTTCAGAAATATTTGGTAGAACTTCGGCATCCTATCCTGATCCCACCTGGGCTGGAAATTCAAAGTCTCCTTTTTCACATCAGGAGCAAAGATATCTGCTAATATATTTTCTTTATTAGTGAAAAGTATGCAGACGGAGAGTGATTTCAGCTAAGCATACCTTTATTTGGTTCAGGACAAAGACAACTGACCAGCTCGCAGGCCGGTTTATATGCGTTCAGAAAACCCGCCACCAAGTACCCCTAAACACACCCCCTACTCCTAATAGGCTATTTACAGTAACCGGGTGACCATTGGTCTCCCGGCTGGAAAGCTAGCCCTTCGATTGGGCCAGCTAGGATCCTTCAGATCCTTTGTCTTTCGACTCAAGCTACTGACAGTTTGCGCCTGGCCAGCCCGGGCAAGTCCGGGCATGTCAGGCTGAATACATTACAATTAGAATCTTCACATTTCCTTTTCTTTCTTTTTTTTGCAACAAAGGACTCTCTTCTGTTAAAAGAGAAAACCCTCAAGCAACCGGCAAAGAGGGCTTTGTGTCATGTGCGTTGACATTTTAGGTTTGATTATTTTTTTCTCCTCCGGCCCGCGCCGAGTCTTCATCGGAGCTTCAGTTTTCACTGTTTTTTTCAACTTGTGTGTGTGGAAGAGTGTTGTGATGGGCTCTTCTCTAATCTGAAATGATAGCCCATCCATTGCTCCTCAATTGTCGGCGCTTTGGCTAATTTTATCCTCTTAGAAGGAGAGAGGTGCAGGTGATTGTCTTTACCCTTGGAAAGGGAAGCCTTAGTTACGTCATGCTTTGCTTGTGCCATGTGGAGATGTGAAATGATATCCAGAACATACATTACCCAACAGGCCCCAAATGTAGAGTTTTAGAAGGAGGAGGAGGATATTGGATTTATACCCCTCCCTTCACTTGGAGTCTCAAGAGCGGCTTACAAACTCCTTTCCCTTCCCCTCCCCACAACAGGCACCCTGTGAGGTGGGTGGGGCTGAGAGAACTCTGACACAAACTGCTCTTTTTCAAGGACAGCTGTGCCTGACTGACCCAAGGTCACATCAGCAGGTGCAAGTGGAGGAGTGGGGGATCAAACCCGGTTCTCCCAGATTAGAGTCCGCACACTTAACCACTACACCAAACTGGCTCTCAGGCAGATTTTACAGGAAGATGCATCCAATTATTCAGAGCTTCAATGGAGTCATCATTTGTCAGGGCTGTACAGTGTCATCCGTTAGGAGGGGGCATGATCAGAGGAGGCCAGCAATTGGCTGTTCCTGTTGGACAGTAGCCCTGACCCCAGGAGAAGTCAGGATACCAAACTCAAGGTAGGGCCTGAAGTTCTTCCAGAGTTACAACTGATTTCCATACTACAGAGGTCAGTTGCCCTGGAGGACATGGTAGCCTTGGAGAGTAGCTTCTATGGTATACCATAGATATCATATCTCTACTGAGCTCCTTCCATGGAGAAAAGGGCAGCTTTGGAGGGCAGACTCCATGGCATCATATCCTCGCTAATCTCCCTCCCCTCCTCGAATTCTGGCCTCCTCAGACATCATCCCCAAAACAAAAGGAATTTCTCAAGCTGGAGCTGGTGACCCTAGCCATTTTGTGAATAATAGCCATTCTGTGACTAAAGACTTACTCATGAGCGAGGCAAAAGAGGAAGGGAATTGGTACATTTAGAGAGCCACAAATAAAAGGCAAAGGGATTCAAGAGGAGGAAGGATCTCCGTGGTGTGAATGGATCAAGTGTCAGGAAGTTGGGAGAAGAAAGAATAGGGCGGGAGAAGTCCCCTTCCTTGAAGGCACCCAAGACTTTCCCCCGTCTATTTTAATCACCCTACGTTATCCCCTAAAGTCGTTCTAATAATGCAGGTATTCCTTAGTCCCATTGTATGCAGGTATTCCTTAGTCCCATTGTAGAGATCAGGGACTGGGAGACCACTGAGTAGAGCGTAGGAGGAGAGTGTTGAACTAGGACTGGAGCGATCCAACTTTCAATCCCCACTGTAATATAACACTCATGGAATGACCGCAGGACAGGCCAACCTGCCTCCCACCATTGTTATGAAGATAAAATCAAGGAGTGGACAACCATGTGTGGTGCCTTGAGCTCCTTGGGCCTTGCCGGTAAGTCGGGTGTGTGTGTGTGTGTGTAGCCCTGAGATGCCCCACTGTATTATTTATTTATTTATTAGATTTATATCCCGCCCTCCCCACAGATGGGCTCAGGGTGGCTCACAGTTAACGGCACTATGTGCCAAGATAAAACAATAAAAACAAGATGAAACAGTCCTACACTACATAACTTAAATATAGTTAATACTACAAAGTGCTCGTGGTAATAGCGATTCTTCATTCAGTTTGAGGTGGTGTGTAAACAGATGTAATACTAGGGTCCCACTTTAGCGAAAGTTCAACCTCCCGTGATGCTGTGTCTCGATCTCCTAAGGAGCCGACCCACCACCACGTGGTTGGTGACATCATCAGCATATTGGTGACACCCCAGCCTGTACCTCCGTGCGATCCGGGTGAGGGGTCGCATATAGATGTGAAACAACATTGGGGAAAGCACCACCCCCTGAGGCACACTGCATTCCAGCGGGTGTCTCCTGGACTGCTGTTCCCCAAGCACCACACTCTGTCCCCGATCCTGAAGAAAAGAAGCAAGACATTGCAGGGCAAGCCCCTGTATCCCCACATCGTTGAGGCGGTGGGTCAGCAACTGATGGTCAACTGTGTCAAACGCAGCCGACAAGTCGAGCAACAACAGTACCGCCGAACCGCCCCGATCCAGATGTCTCCAGAGGTCGTCAGTAAGGGCAACCAGTGCAATCTCCATCCCATGTCCTGGGCAGAGCCTGACTGGAAGGAATCTAAGACAGAAGCATCATCCAGAAAGCCCTGTAACTGTATCGCCACCACCCTCTCAATTAAGTTGCCCAAATAGGGCAAATTAGAAACCGGCCGATAGTTGGCCAATTCGGCCGGGTCCAAAGTTGGTTTTTTCAGGACCATCGCTTCGCTTCCTTGAGTGCCCCTGGGAACCGCCCCTCAGAGAGGGACGTTGACAATGTCCCTTTGGGCACCCCGAAACCCCTCATGGCCCGCTTTAATGAGCCAGGAAGGGCACGGATCAAGGCTACATGTGGTTGGGCACACAGTCAAGGCTGAGTGGGCTGAAACAATCCACACCTGAAGCTGAGGACATGCAAGGGGCCTCGAGTTCACTCACTGTTTCAACTGTGGTGGGGAGGTCGCGGCGGAGCACCAAGACTTTGCGAAATAGCTCCTAAATGCCTCACAGCCGATATCCAATTCCCTAGTGTTTGGTCTGCCCTGTGGCAGAGCTGTTAAAAACCGAATCGTTCTAAACAATTCGGCTGGTCATGAGCTCGCAGACTCAATCGTAGCCGCATAGAACTAACTCTCTCTTTGCAGCTTTGACTGCCATCTCATAGGATCTCATAAACAACCTATAAGATGTTCTTGTAGCTTCATCCCAAGCATGGCGCCACCGTCTCTCTAGCCGTCTCAGCTCTCGCTTCATAAGTCGCAACTCCTGGGTAAACCGGAGGGCAAGCCTAGAGCGAGGGCGCAGAGGGCACCGGAGAGTGGTCTCATTGATGGCTGCAGAGAGCTGGCTGTGCCAGTCCTCTACAAGCTCATCTAGTGATCCGCCAGGGGGCATCAGATCCCACAGGGCCATCTGAAGCTGCACTGGGTCCATTTGGCTCTGCGGGCGAGCCAAAATCTGCTTTCCGCCTAAACAGGGTCGGGCCAGAACATTCAGAAGGGTCCTCAGGGCATGGTGGTCCAACCATAGTACTGACAAAGCAGTAATCCGGTCCATTGTCACCCCAGCTGCGAAGATCAAATCGAGCGTGTGCCCTGCCTGATGTGTGGGGGTCATTAAAAATTGGGAGAGTCCCAGCGCTGCCATGGACGACACTAGGTCCACTGCCTGGCTGGATGCCACGTGATCAGCATGGATGTTGAAATCACCCAAGACTAATAGCCTAGGGTGTTCCAGCGCCCAGCCTGATACGGCTTCCATCAGGGATGGCAGGCTATTGGCCAGTGCATTAGGCGGTCAGTACACCAGCCAAATTGCCAAACTCTCCTTGGCCTTCCACACCAGACCAATACACTTGATGCCCGTAATCTCCAGCGGTGGGAGCACCCTTAGGGAGTAAGCCTCCCAAATGAAAATTGCCACTCCTCCCCCCTGCCCCCTAGTCCGTGATTGGTGTAGGACTGAGAACCCAGGAGGGGCAAGCTGGGAGAGTGCTACTGTCTCTCCGTCCCTCCCCCAGGTCTCGGTCACGCATGCCAGGTCTACCTTCTGTTCCAACAGGAAGTCCCAAAGGACTGTGGTCTTATTATTTATAGACCTGGCGTTGCACAACACCAATGTCAGAGGGGGGTTAGTTCTTCTAGCCCCACTGCTGACAACCTTTGGGATGGGTTACAGGCTAGAAGGGCGCCGAGCCATTCTGTTTTTCCGCATCCTTCCCTTGACTCTCTGCCTGTACCCACCACTATACTTTCCCGTCCCCAGGAGCACCAGAATCTGTTGCCCAGACATTGCCGCACCAACCAGTCTCCGCATTAGCCTCAGACTGCTAGTGGGATGGGTAAAATACTCCCCTGTATGCGCGTTGGTAGCAAGCTGCTGCTCCTGGTACTGATATGATCAATGTAGCTTCTCAATCCTGTTTTGTGAGGATCGAGAAGACGCAGGGGAAATCAGGGGGAGATGCGGGTCAAAATGCGGCCACGCAGCGAATAGTGTGAAATTGACCAATACAACCAGGGGAAACGAAAGAGCAACACAGCTGCTTGTGGGGAATCGGTTGGAGTCTCAGAGTGGCTTATAAACTCCTTCCCCTCCCCACAACAGACACCCTGTGAGGTAGATGGGAGAGAGCTGAGAGAGCTCTGACAGAAACTGCTCTTGAGAGAACAGCTCTGAGAGAACTTGTGACTGACCCAAGGTGACCCAGCCGGCTGCATGTGGAGGAGTGGGGAATCAAACCTGGCTCTCCCAGATTAGGTAACCACTACACCAAACTGGTATGATCCTCCAGATCTCCTGAGCATGTAAACACAGCTTCTTGCCTTACAACAGGCTGTACATGAATCATGGCATAAGCCCCCCTCCTCTGACTCTTTCTTTTTCTCTGTTCTGCAGGACTGCACATATTAAGCTCAAAATGGCTAGGCAGACGGGGTAATGGGAAAAAAAATAGAAACACAACATTTACCTAGTTAAATACCCCGCACGCATCAAGACAAGGGGTTTGAAGCGACACATTTCATCGTTGGTGCGTTGGCACCTGCGGAAAGTAAGAGACGAGGACTTTCAACCCAGGTTGGAGATTAAGGAATATTGAATGTCTTGTTTTTCATCCCGTAGTTACCATAGTATCTGGTTTCCTTGGTTACCAGTGGCCAAGGAAGGGACACTGGGGAAACTGGGGGTTTGATATATCTCCTTTAAAAAGAAAGGCACACCACACAGAACGCAGGCACGTATCCAGAGAGAGGGAGCGAGGTCAGGGAAGATCTTGTTTTTGCGAGAATACAAAATGCAAGGGTAGCGCTTGGAGGACAGCAGTTGGGAATGGATTCCCCTCCCCCCCCCCGTTCTGAAGATGGGATTTATAGATTTTATTTCACGGCAGAGGACTAAAGTAGTTAAAAGAAAACGGATTGGGAGAGAGGTGCAACAAATCTAATCAGCAAGGAAGAGATGCAGAGTTGCCGTTGGTAAGCCGCTGGAGAGGAAAGTTAGGAATGGGCTCAGAAGAGACGATAACGGTAGAGACGGAAGAGGAGAAAATGAAGTGTAACTTCTGCAGGCATAATGAGCTTGATTTAGACTTGCCGCTAGGAGGGCTGGCTCCAGGGCAGGGTATTTCCTGGGGCCCCTAGACTGGTAGGAACTCCTTGCCTTAGCAGCGACACCATCTGGTTGGAATGCCCAAGAAGTCAGAGGCAGCATGACCGGATTCTTGGTTTGCCCATCAGAGCCAGTTTGGTGTAGTGGTTAAGTATGCGGACTCTAACCTGGGAGAACCGGGTTTGATTCTCCACTCCTCCACTTGCACCTGCTGGATGACCTTGGGCAAGCTGTAGTTCTGATAAGAGCTGTTCTTGAAAAAGAGCAGTTTCTGTCAGAGCTCTCTCAGCCCCACCTCCCTCACAGGGCTTCTGTTGTGGGGAGGGGAAGGGAAAGGAGTTTATAAGCCGCTCTGAGACTCCTTTGGGTAGTGAAGGGCGGGGTATAAATCCAATCTCTTCTTATTCTTCTTCTCGTCCATGTTAAGAAGCTACGTAGAAAATGCCATCTTCAAGAACCACTTAATATCCTGGATCTGGCAGTAACTTCTAGGACAGAGTCAAAAATAGTGCTCATTTTTATTTGGCAACCATTCACTCACCCTATAAATATTGCTATCATCATCATCATCATCATCATCATCATCATCATCATCATCATCATTTACTGTTATTATTTATTAATCACCCTATCCCAGCTTGTGCCGGGCTCTGGGTGATGTACATGGGGACAAAATGCCATAAAAACATAACAATTCTACAAACCAGTTTAAAAAACTAAAGACCCAAATAGAGTCCATAAGGATGGCGCCCTGGAAATTTCTACTCGAACTCTGGACTGCCACATATTGAGTGACATTGAGCAATTATGTCATGTGGTCACTGCATGAGCCCTGATTGGCTGGAATCCTCCATGGGACTCATTCAGGAAAGCGTTGTTCTCCCTTTCAATCGACTTGGTTTCCACCAATGATGGTACCATCAAGACCAATCTTGACTGGCTACATAGTATTGCAAATGCTATCTCATTCACTGTGGGGTCCCTGATTGGTTGGGATCATTCCCAATCCAGGAAAGAGAAAAGAAAAAAATGGGACCAAAAACAGTAGCAGATTGGGTAACACCAGCCCTGAAAAGGGTGAATAGAAGCGCATGTTTTCACAACTGAAGCATTTTCCAGAGAGTGTTTGGTACACTCTTGAAATTGTCATATGCAAACCAAACTGAAAATTATTCCGTACAAATCGACTTGGTGCCAAAACGTGCAAATGAATGAAATCTGGACTTTTTATTGCTTTTTTTTGCAAATCCCAGCTCTGACTACAGGAAGCCCAACTGATTTCATCAGGTACGGCTGACATATTCAATGCTACCATGTGTAGCCCTAAAATTATTCTAGTATTAATCATGGAACAAACACCGCTTTAGTCACCTTTGACAAAAGTAAAACTACTGTAATAGTAAACATTTTCCCTCTGTGACAGGGAAATGTTGTCTCTCATTGTTCAGTGTATCACTTACCTGTTAGCAGTGTTCTCTCTAAGCTGAGTTAGTGTGAGCTAGCTCACAGTTTTTTAGCCTCCAGCTCACAGATTTTTGTCTTAGCTCAGGAAGGATGGCTTCAGAGCTAACTAATTTATTCAGTAGCCAAATCACTTGCTCACAACTTTAATGCCAGTAGCTCACAAAGTAGAATTTTTGCTCACAAGACTCTACAGCTTAGAGGGAACATTGCTTAGTATGCTTTTTAAGTTCCTAGAACAAATGCCAGATGGTGGCAAACAGATGATTTCACTACCTATTTCAGGAGGATTTTAAACATGTGACAATGAAGACATTCAGTAACCGGATCACTTTGCCGTATTTCATTGTAAGATTTGCTGTCAGCTCATCCAGCCGTCCGCATTTCATTCTTGCCTTGTTTATTCAGCAAAAGAACTTTTGGGGAAACAGCCTGTTTTTTTGCAAAGGAGAAAACTCATACAAGGGAGCAAAGGACAGCAAAGACTGATACAATGTTCCGGGGAGGGAAGGGGCATTTGCATGTTATGCGGTCACTTATCTGTGGCACCTATATTCAGTGGTGGGCTAAATCACCCACGTGTGATTTTGAACTGGGTTTTCTATTAATTAAAAAAGAAGAATAAACAATGGATCATTCCACCACCACCACCCCTGCTCAGTTCTGGAAATGAGAGATGATCAGGAGTTCAGTTGATATGGCTGACCATCAAGAGTTGGGCAATTTTGTATCGTGATTCTCCCTAGCGTGGTGTAGTGCTTAAGAGTGGCAGGTTTTGATCTGGAGAAGTGGGTTTGATTCCTCCACTCCTCCTCCACATGAAGCCTGCTTGAGTGACCTTGGGCCAGTCTCAGTTCGCTCAGAACCCTCTCAGCCCCACCTGCCTCATGGGCAATGCTCCCTCTAAGCTGTGGAGTCATGTGAGCAAAAATTCTACTTTGTGAGCTACTGGCACTAAAGTTGTGAGCGAGCGATTTGGCTACTGCGTCAGTTAGTCTGCTCTGGAGCCATCCTTCCTGAGCGAAGACAAAAATGTGTGAGCCGGAGGCTAAAAGTCTGCGAGCTAGCTCACACTAGTGCAGCTTAGAGGGAACACTGTTCACAAGGTGCCTGTTGTGGGGAGAGGAAGGGAAGGGGATTGTAAGCCGCTCTGAGACTCCTTCGGGTAGTGAAAAGCGGGGTATAAAAACCAACTCTTCTTCTTCCTGAGCTCCTTGGAAGAAGGATGGGATGAAACTGCAGTAGATGTACAAGAAAGGAGCTGTGGTGGCTCAAGGGGTTAAGACGCTGAACTGCAGGCTGTGGAAGGTCGGTAGTTCAGCAGTTCGAGACCCAGGGTGCCGCATGACGGAGTGAGCTCCCGTCTCTAGTTCCAGCTCCTGCCAACCTAGCAGTTCGAAAGCAAGAAATTGCAAGTAGATAAATAGGGACCAGTTCAGTGGGAAGGTAACAGCGTTCCATGCGCCTTGGTGTTTAGTCATGCCAGCCACATGGCCACGGAAACATCTTCGGACAGTGCTGGCTCTTCGGCTTTGAAACCGCAACCCTAGAGTTGGACTCGACTGGCTTTCGAGCAAGGGAACCTTTAGATATACAAGAGCCCTGGAAACTCTGCATTTCCTGAAGCCCCTGGGGCCTTTGGTAATGTTTCAGGAACTTTGAGGACAAACACACCAAAAAGGAATCTCAGGCCTCCCATTTCTCTGTGTTAAATGCTATCAGGTCACATCCTGACCCCACTGCTGGACCTCCTGATAGCACCTGGCATTTTTGGCATTTTTGGCCACTGTGTGACAGAGTGTTGGACTGGATGAGCCATTGGCCTGATCCAACATTGGCTTCTCTTATGTTCTCTTATGTTCTTATGATTTATGGTGAGCCTAAGAATTCATGACCTTCCAAAAGTCCTGTCATTAATAGCCTTGCTCAGGTCTTGCAAAAGGAGGGCCCTGGTTTGGCTGAGTCAATCCATCTCATGTTGGGTTTCCCACCTTTCATCCTGTAAAGGTAAAGGTTTCCCTTGCTCACAAGCTAGTCAAATCTGACTCTAGGGTTGCGGTGCTCATCTCCATTTTCAAGCCAAAGAGCCAGTGCTGTCTGATGACGTTTCCATGATCATGTGGCTGGCATGACTAAACGCCAAGGCACACAGAACGCTGTTACCTTCCCACTGAAGCGGTGTCTGTTTATCTACTTGTAATTCCTTGCTTTCAACCTGCTAGGTTGGCAGGAGCTGGGGCCAGCGACGGGAGCTCACTCCATCATGCAGCACTAGGGTCTTGAACTGCCGAACTACAGACCTTCCGGTCTGCAGCTCAGCGTCTTAACCTCTGAGCCACCACGGTCCTTTCCTCCCATAATTCAACAGAAATCCCAGCATGTAAAGAATTTACAATGAAGAATCCTCGTGGATCCGAGGCTTCCCATATATCCTATACCAGACAGGGTACCCTACTGCTGTAGGAGAATTCTTCAGATATTTCAGTTATGATTTCTTAGCAGAGGAAGTATTTGCATGGACACCCTTGCCATGTGAAAACTGGTTGATCCACAGATTAAGAAGAGAAGAAGAAGAGATTGGATTTATACCCCACCCTTCACAACCCAAAGGTGTCTCAGAGCGGCTTACAAACTCCTTTCCCTTCCCCTCCCCACAACCAGGGCTCTTTTTGTAGAAAAAGCCCAGCAGGAACTCATTAGCATATTGGGCCACACCCCTGACAGCACAGCTCATTACCACATTAGGCCGCACCCCCATATTACCAGAAGTGTGGTTATCCAGCCACACCCACCTTTTGCTTGTTATTCTGTTTACCTTGTTTGGTGTCAAAACCCAGGGCTTTTTTGTAGCAGGCACTCCTTTGCA
>NW_015168673.1:247437-254775 GCF_001447785.1 Gekko japonicus | reverse complement strand
TGCTCTTTTTCAAGAACAGCTCTTATCAGAACTACGGCTTGCCCAGGTCATCCAGCCAGGTGCAAGTGGAGGAGTGGGGAATCAAATCCGGTTCTCCCAGACTAGAGTCCACGCACTTAACCACATAAAAAGTCATATAAAAGTCATATAAAAGCGGGGGGGGGGGTAAGAAGGGGAAATAAAAGTCGCTCTCCCTCTATTTGCACTTCGGAAAGTCTCAAGTGGAAATTCCAGCATCTCCACCGGGCCATGTCCTGCCATTCCAACAGGGCTTGGAGCACGCCGTTTCTCCTTATCAATGTTGAAAGGGCAGTCTTTCACAATTTAATCAAAACACTGGCAATGAAGATATTTTGCTACACTTGCATAAGACGTAACTTAATTTGCTCTTCAGTTTGCTGATACTCACAGAAAATGTCAATCAGAAAATTTTGCTACATTGACCTCGCCTTTATTCCCCAAGGTTTTGGATGCATAACATTAGGAAATTCCCTTGAAAGTGACATTCTCCTTTGATGACTGTTTTTTTTTTTTTTTGTAAGATTCTGCAACAAAGTCAATGTGGAACAAAATTTCAGTTGTTCCATATATTGCTTTGAAAACTCATCAGTCTCACACGAGTCTCCAAAAAAGTTAGCACACTTCCCCAAATCAGTTGTTCTGGTTTCCAGAACTATCTGCTCAACTCTGAACATTGATACAGGCTTTTTTCTGTTCTCAAGTACTTGAAAGGTTAGTTACATAAAAAGTACAGGGCCAATGGCTAAAAGCTTTAACTTAAATATTATCAAAAACAGGGGTCGTTTCGTAGAAAAAGAGCTAGGGGAACTCATTAGCATAACTCATTAGCATATGCCACACCCCCTGACACACACCCCGCCCCCAATGGTCCCGGCCATGAGGGGCCCGGTGGTGGACTTGCAAGGTCGGCGGGAGTGCAAGGAAGCCCTGCGAAGGCCCTCCCTGGCCCCAGGCAGGCAGGGGTGGGGAGAGGCAGGGAGGAAGCAACTTACCCTCCCTCTTCTCTTGCCTCCTCCTGGCTGAATGAGGGCCGGAAGCGGGGCGGTCGGAAGCGGGGGGCGGGGCTTTGTCATCTGCCCCGCCACCCGTACCTCACCTGGGGGAAGTGCGATCCCCCGCAATCTCCCCCGAAATGACCTCTGATCAAAAATACATGTATTTATTACCAATTAGTTAAAAACAATTCTGGGCCTAATTGTAGCCTCAACACAGAATGAAAGTGTGGAGCCAGTGCTAGATGCAGAATTGCCCCAGTCGATCCCGTGAGCTCAGTACCAAGGATTTTCCGAGTCAGTCTTTGAGACAGCAAGAGTAGCGGGTCTGCTTGGAATTAAGTCCCATGTCATTCAATGGCGCTTACTCCCAGGAAAGTGTTCTTAGGACTGCAGCCTTAACCTGATCCCTTGATCCATCGCTATTTTCACCCTTGCAGGGCTGAACAAACTCCTCTGACCTTTCCTCCAGTCCTCTGCTTTGCAGACGTTGAGCCATCTCCCCTTCTTTCCCCCCTCTTTGCAATTTTGTATGGTTCTTAAAACGTGGCAATTTAGTGACGGCATCTGCTGGTAATTCTTTTCTAGAAGCCATTGATTTTTGCATTCTCCTTTTCTCTGCTTGAAATCCCCACAGAGATGTCATTTTATAGCCGATCGGTGCATTAAGGTAATATGATATGTTGCGGGTCTGTTGTTTATGTGTGTCCCCCCCTCCCCAATTATTTTATCAGTGTCGTCTCCGCTGTTTGCGCAAGTGAATTAATAATAGATAGACTGCAAAGGCTCTTTGGCAGCGGTCAGACATTGCTTTGTCTTTTTTGGAAATCTAGGTGGCAAACTCTCTGCCCAAAGAGGGTCCGTAGGCGGCTTCCAGTTTGTCATTAAAAATACAGCAATTTACAGCAATTTACAGCAAGCAAGAGACAGTGCAACCTCAGCTTGTGGGTTCTGTGGGGCAGAATTTGGAATGAATCCTGCAATCATCTGAAGAGAACAGAACATTTTTACTTTTCACTTTACATCATATCATGTAACAGGAACATAGAACTTAGTAACACAAGAGAACGATGGTCTTTTAAAATCCAAACAATTACCTTTTCCCTCCTTCACAGTTTGCCACCCCCAAAGTCCATCTCTTTCCTCTTGTTGGTGGCCTAGGAAGTCTCCTGCTGGACACTCTGTGCACCAGCTTTGAAGGTGAGGGTCCCAAATGAACCAGATAACACATCCCTAAAACAAAAATTCTAACATTTACAATTGTTGGAAATATGTGTGTTGCAAGGTCTAATTCAGTCATTATAGGGCTAAGCTGTTTACCTTATGTGCTATTGTTTAGACTGACCTGGAAGGGAAACCTGGCACAGAGCCAATGGGAAGAAAGCCCGGGAAATCTAAGTCTGTTTACTCACAATCGTTGGTTAATGCAGGGCTCTTTTTGTAGAAAAAGCCCAGCAGGAACTCATTAGCATAATAGGCCACACCCAACAGCAGGAACTCATTAGCATATTGGGCCACACCCCTGACAGCACAGCTCATTAGCACATTAGGCCACACCCACATGTTACCAGAAGTGTGGTTATCCAGCCACACCCACCTTTTTGCTTGTTATTCTGTTTACCTTGTTTGTTGTCAAAACCCAGGGCCTTTTTTTGTAGCAGGAACTCCTTTGCATGTTAGGCCACACACCCCTAATGTAGCCAATCCTAATGAGTTTCTGCTGTTGGGTGTGGCCTATTATGCTACTGAGTTCCTGCTGGGCGTGGCCGACTTGGGAGCCAGCCGGAACTCCGTTCCTGTGCGTTCCTGCCCCAAAATAGCCCTGGGTTAATGTATTCAGGTGATTTCCTTCTAGGGGTCAAGAAGAAGAAGAAGAATCTCCAGTGTTGCTGCTGTTGTTGTTGTGAGACCATGTGGTTGGTCTGTTCTGTAGCTGTAGAGATGTAGCCTTAGGTCTTTGTCTTTCTGTAGATTTTCCTGTGTACCCTTCCCTTGGAAAGAAATGCCCCCTCTCCAGTGAAGCAAAGATCCATTGCATACTCTAAATATCTAAGTATTTTTGCCAGTCTTCCCAACAACAATTCAGAACAAAAGTCTGCCTCCCTTAAAAGTTTCGATACACAAATCATAGTTAAGAGCCTATGGTTAAGGTTCAAGGGCAGTCTTGCTTCCCTCTTCTGCTTTCCACAGGTTCTGCACCTTTCTGCATCTAGAGCAGAGGTGGCCAAGCTTGCTTAACATAAGAGCCACATAGAATAAACGTTAGATGTTTGAGAGCCGCAAGACATGAACAAATATCACATACACACGTTTTTATTGGGGAATATGCACATTTTTTTTTTAATTAACATTAAATGAGACTGCCAAAAATAAAAACAAAAGGGGTAACAACAGATATTGATAATGATATTGATATGTCCAGTAATATTTATTTGTTTGCTAATGATATTTATTTGTCTAAGAGAGAGAGAGAGAGAAAAAATGAAAGAGTTGGAAAGAGAGAAAGAGAGAGAAAATGAAAGAGATGGAAAGAGAGAAAGAGAGAGAGAGAGAAACAAATAAATCAAATAGATGGGGAGGGGGAAGGAAGGCAGGAAGGGAGGGAGGAAGGGAGAAAATGAGAAAGAAGGAAAGAAGGAAAGAAAGATTGGGGAAGAGGAGAGGGGGAGAGAGAGAGAAACAAAGAAAGCAAATAGGTAGGGAGCACTGTTCCCTCTAAGCTGAGTTAGTGTGAGCTAACTCACAGTTTTGTAGCCTCCAGCTCACACATTTTTGTCTTAGCTCAGGAAGGAGGGCTCCAGAGCCAACTCATTTACGCAGCAGCCAAATCGCTTGCTCACAACTTTAACGCCTGTAGCTCACAAAGCAGAATTTTTGCTCACAAGACTCCACAGCTTAGAGGGAACATCCTGGTTCAGCCTTGTCCCCGAATGTACATTCTACACTACACTCCAGTTCACCCCTGTAATTATCTCGGAGTATTTTTGTTTGTTTTGTTTCCACATTACATTGAGGCCACCCCGGTTTCGCCCCACACTTGTCCCGGAATAAACGGGTGCTGTTATAACCAGGGATAAATGCAAGGTAAAAAAGGTAAAGGTAAAGGTTCCCTTGCTCGAAAGCCAGTCAAATCCGACTCTAGGGTTGCGGTGCTCATCTCCGTTTCAAAGCCGAAGAGCCAGCGCTGTCCGAAGATGTTTCCATACTCATGTGGCCGGCATGACTAAACACCAAGGCACACGGAACGCTGTTCCCTTCCCACCGAAGTTGTCCCTATTTATCTACTTGCAATTTCTTGCTTTCGAACTGCTAGGTTGGCAGGAGCTGGAACTAGAGACGGGAGCTCACTCCGTCATGCGGCACACTCGGGTCTCGATCTGCTGAACTACCGACCTTCCACAGCCTGCAGTTCAGCGTCTTAACCACTTGAGCCACCGCAGCTCCTAAATGCAAGGTACTGTGTCACATGTTGAACTCCGATAAAACCAGGGGCAAGATCCAAGTGCGGAAAGGACCCTTGTCTACTCAGACTGGCAGCTGCTGTCCAGGGTCTCAGGTGGAAGCATTTCACATCACCTACTACCTGACTGGCCACTGTGTGATACAGAGTGTTGGACTGGATGGGCCTTTGGCCTGATCCAACATTGGCATCTCTTATGTTCTTATGACTCTTTCGACTGGACATGGTGAGGATTCAGCCTGGGATGTTCTGCATGCCAAGCAGATGCTCTGCCACGGAGCTACAGTCCTTCCTTAGCTTTAGGATCTATGAACCATCAGCTTTAAAACATAACTCGAAGAAGAGGTTTTTCAATTCACTGGACTCACTTTTTTTTTTTTAAACTTCAGAAGCTCTTACCTACTTATAACAAATACCTTCCTTAAATACATAATAACGTCCTTAAATTACATCTTACGCCCTTAAATACCCCCCACTGTACTCCTAGGGATAATGACTGAAGGGGGATTATTATTTTTCCCAGCATCACTTCAACATGATGATTATAATTTTTCTTTAAAATCTATGCTTCGCTAGAGAGATGTCTTGGGGTGAGCGGAGCTAGGCCAAGTCAAGTGGGTGGGCTTTGGAGCGTTACCACCACTGATGATTGCTAACCAGAAATATCCCTGTTTCAAAAGCGAAACTCTGATTCATCAGATGGAAGTCTTCATGTCACAGATGAAAAAAATAGAAGTGCTTTAGAACATCCTTAGGTGGGCTGGCGAACAAACTTAATCCTTTTCTGTAGAATAATCTTCTGGCCTTTCGAAAAGTGTTGCAGAAGGAGCCGAGGACTAGGTCTAAGGTTCTGGTGAATAACTCAGCAGGCAGAGAACTCTGGCGTAAACACGATCACAGGGTGAACTTGCCTTGATTGGATGTTGTCCGTTTGACATGAGGGGAGCGCCTGATCAGATCACTTCAGTTGTTTTTGTCAAAATTTCTCTCAGGCGCTATGCCAAGTAGGGTTCCAGCTCCCTCCTGGTAAGAAGAAGAGGAAGAAGAGAAAAGATTGGATTTATACTCCACCCTTCACTACCCGAAGGAGTATCGGAGCCGCTTACAATCTCCTTTCCCTTCCCTTCCCCACAACAGACACCCTGTGAGGTAGGTGGGGCTGAGAGAGCTCTCTCAAGAACTGCCCATGAGAGAACAGCTCTAAAAATAATAATACAATAAAGTAGGCCTGCCAAATCTCGCCAAATCGCGGCGGGGGATCTGCATGTCTTTGCAGAATCCTTGCCGCGGGGACGGCGAGACGCGTTGCACCGCCGTCACCAGGACATGATGCTATGCATCGCTCTGGCAACTGGGCTGTTTGGAGCCCCGTTGCCAAAAGCAACGCATAGCGTCAGATCCTGGCGACGGCGGGTGCAACGTGTCTCGCCGTCCCCACGGCAAGGATTCTGTGAAGACCTACAATCCCCCGCCGCGACTTGGCAACCCTACAATAAAGTAAAAAATTAATGAACTTGTAACTGACCCAAGGTCACACCAGCAGCTGCATGTGGAGAAATGGGGAATCAAATCCGGATCTCTCGATGCTTATAACCATTACACCAAACTGGTGAGCGCTTGGGGGGGGGAACTTATCAGGAGCAGTAGGAAGGCCCAGCCTATGTACATAGATATTTCTACGTCACTGCCCACATGACCTGGAAGTGATGTCATCACTTCTGAGACATCGGGGTGAGACTCCGGTATTTGGGCAAAAACTCTCTGGTAAATTTGGCTCCTACCATGGAGTTTTTGACCAAATAACAGAGTGTCTCCCCCAATGTCTGAGAAGTGATGATATAACTTCTGGGTCATGTGGGTAATGACACTGGATCTCCCTCTTTTTCAGGGTGAGTTCCCCCCACCCACCAGCTGATCAGTGGTGGGGTGGTGGGGCTTGGGAGCGGGGGACCCCCGCCTTCATCAGGGGATCTGGCAACCCAACTGCCAAGCAACTTGTGGGGTAGCTGCTTGTGCTACAAGACTAGGTTGTGCTTTGGCAGTAAGTATAAAAAAACAAACTTAAAATCTACTCAGTTATTTGAGATGTGGGATACATTTTTGGAGGGGTAATGGATGGTCATCAAAGGCCGGGAGGGCGGGGTAGAAATTTTATAAATCAAATCAAATCAAACCTACTTGTCAAGAACAGAACTACTTGTGGTTCACCCCTTCTTTGCTCTCACACAGTTGGATGCATCCTTTAAATGACCAACATTGATTCCATTGCATTTCCTCTTTTTTGTGCGTGCACAGTCAGATGTATCCATTTGCAAAGTGATTGCAAGAACTGGCTAAGTTTGTGGGCACACACTGAAGGTACAGTGAGGCACCTAAGTAGTGAGCCTCAACTCAGAAATCTCATTTTTTTTTAACCGATGTTCCTTTTAGCCAATAATGGTCAGTAGATGGGGGAGGAGCAGCAGCTGTGTATAAAGCACTCTAACAACACAAAACACACAATACTATCACATTGATCAGAATGCATCCAAATAGTGTTGTGAATATTTAGCTTCCTGACTGTGAACAGGAAGGAGGGTGAGAACTGGACCAGCAGGTATTGGACCTGATGACATGGATAAAAATGGCAGCTATAGCAAAACTGAGGATCCAAACCAAATGTCCTGGTGTAGTAGTTAAGTGTGCGGACTCTAATCTGGGAGAACCGGGTTTGATTCCCCACTCCTCCACTTGCACCTGCTGATGTGACCTTGGGTCAGTCACAAGCTCTGGCACAGCTGTCCTTGAAAAAGAGCAGTTTGTGTCAGAGTTCTCTCAGCCCCACCCACCTCACAGGGTGTCTGTTGTGGGGAGGGGAAGGGAAAG
>NW_015168673.1:238542-247387 GCF_001447785.1 Gekko japonicus | reverse complement strand
CTTCTTCTTCTTCTTCTTCTTCTTCTTCTTCTTCTTCTTATATCAAGGGTACATGTATATGGGAATAAGAACACTGGTCATAATGCCCCTAGATGAAAAGGGAATGAATGGGGACATGAAAGTATGGGGAAATTGTCCCAAAGCTTCTGTGTTACCACTCTGTAGGAGTGAGATACTTCTTCTGATCAAGAAGAAGTTATATAAAGAATATAGCTTGGGAAGGTCTCTTGCTCATTTCCTTCTCCTCTTCTTTCTCACTTTTCCTCTCTCTTCTGATCCCGTTGGCTTGTCTCTCTGTACACATTTCCAGATAGATAGCTCTGGACTTGCTTTGGCATGTAGCTTTTAATGAGATAAGCTGGATAGCCACTGTGGTGTAGTGGTTAGAGTGTCACAGACTGGGGTTCAGACCCCCCCATACTGCCATGTGGTGTTGAGTATACTAGTCACAAGCAATGTTCCCTCTAAGCTGTGGAGTCTTGTGAGCAAAAATTCTACTTTGTGAGCTGCTGGCCTTAAAGTTGTGAGCGAGCGATTTGGCTGCTGCATAAAGTACTTTGCTCTGGAGCCCTCCTTCCTGAGCCAAGGCAAAAATGTGTGAGCTAGAGGCTAAAATACTGTGAGCTACCTCACACTAACTCAGCTTCGAGGGAACACTGGTCACAAGCTCCGCACAACCTGCCTCACAGGATCGTTGTTACGCAGGGCTTTTTTTGTAGAAACAGCCCAGCAGGAACTCATTAGCATAATAGGCCACACCCAACAGTCAAAACTCATTAGCATATTAGGCCGCAGCCCCGTGTTGCCAGAAGTGTGGTCATCCAGCCACACCCACCTTTTGCTTCTTATTCTGTTTACCTTGTTTGTTGTCAAAACCCAGGGCCTTTTTTTTGTAGCAGGGACTCCTTTGCATGTTAGGCCACACACGCCTACTGTAGCCAGTCCTAATGAGTTTCTGCTGTTGGGTGTGGCCTGTTATGCTAATGAGTTCCTGCTGGGTGTGGCCAACTCAGGAGCCAGCCGGAACTCCGTTCCTGTGCGTTCCTGCCCCAAAATAGCCCTGGTTGTTAGCATGGAAGGGGAAATGATGTAAGTCATTTTGAATTCCTTGGTGCCCATGGTGATAGATAGCTCGAATTGACCACAGGAAGTGAGGAATTCAAAGCTTGATTCAAATGGCTCCCGCTTAGAGCCCCAGAGCATCTGACAATTATGGTTGCCAACTCTAGGTTGGGAAATGCCTGGAGATTTGGGGAGGGGTTAGCCTGAGGAGGGTGGGATTTAGGGAAAGGAGGGACCTCAGCAGGGTAGAAGAAGAAGAAGAGATTGGATTTCTACCCCGCCCTTCACTACCCGAAGGAGTCTCAGAGCAGCTTACATTCTCCTTTCCCTTACCCTCCCCATAACAGACACTCTGTGAGGTAGGTGGGGCTGAGAGAGCTCTTTTGAGGACTGCCCTTGAGAGAACAGCTCTGGGAGAACTTGTGACTGACCCAAGGTCACACCAGCAGGTGCAAGTGGAGGAGTAGGTAATCAAACCCAGTCCTCCCAGATTAGCATCTGCACTTCTAACCACTACACCAAACTGGCTCTCAAACATTTTCCCCAGGGGAAGCTGATCTCTGTAGTGTAGAGATCAGCTATAATTCTGGGAGATCTCAAGGTCCCATCTGGAGGCTGGCAACCTTACCAACAGTATAGATCCTGTGAAACAGCTCTGGGTGCTGGGAACCAGTGAGTTTATTTTTAAATCCTCTCGAATGTCAACATGGATTTCCTGGCGGTGTCAATTCATTGCAATGCTGAAACAATTGACTCAGGTTTGCTGAGACAAAAGGAAAACGAGAGCCCGGGTGCTTCCGCACGAATGTGCTTTATGGTTCTGAATTGAGCGGCCACGTTTTATCAACCTTGATGGCTGCCTGGAGGAAGCCAGCCTAATATATCAAAGAAGAGAGGCTAAAGATAGATCGTGGAATGGGCTTGGTATTGGGAAGTAGGATGCAAAATCTGATCACTAGGATTCAGAAGAAGAAGAAGAGATTGGATTTATACCCCGCCCTTCACTCGGAGTCTCAGAGTGGCTTGCAAACTCCTTTCCCTCCCCCTCCCCACAACAGACACCCTGTGATGTAGGTGGAGCTGAGAGGGCTCTTTCCAGAACTGTCCTTGAGAGAACAGCTATAACAGAACTATGGTTTGCCCAAGGTCATCCAGCAGCTGCATGTGGAGAAGTGGGGAATCAAACCTGGTTCTCCCAAATTAGAGTCCACTTATCCACTACACCAAACTGTCTCTCATTAGCAAATCGAAGCAATTGGCAGGGATGGAGGGACGGGCAGGTGTGCTGCCTTGCTTCACACAAGCATTTGGGAGCCAGAGCTGGTGTGTTTTTACTCCATCGGGGTAAAAATTAGGCAGGCATAAGAACTGCATGTTCTTGGAGGAGATTGACTTCTTCTCTGAGAAACGGACTGAAACCATTCAAATGTCACATTCAGGACTGGGCTCAATCTGCACCAGTGACTCTGAGCAAGGGCCGTATGACCACCAGAGGTTTGCAGACCACAGAACACCACATGGTCTGGTGAAAGGGGGAAGTTAGGAGGAGGTATGTACAGAGGGGATGTGGAATGGTATAGAACAAAGTTTGAGTCCAGCGGCACCTTTAAGACCAACCAAGTTTAATTCTGGGTAGAAGCTTTCGAAGGTTAGATCCCCCAGAAAGGACAATAGCGTTCTCTGCACAAATGCAGGGAAGACTCTTTCCTGCCTACCTCTTCATGGCGGCGCCTGGGAGCTGTGGCAGGCTTAGTGACAGCAGTGGTGGTGGTGAGGCAGCCCTGGGGTTGTAGCAGGTCAGGCAGTGGCTGCCAGAGAGCCCAGGGGGCTGCTGCAGCAGTGAAACAGCCCAGAGGCCACGCCAGGCTGGACAGCGGCTGCTGGAGAGCTTGGGGGCCACCATGGTGGAGAAGCAGCCCGGGAGCCTCATTGTTCTGGGGCTGTGACAATGGCGAAGTAGTCCATGGGCCGTTCTAAGCCAGGCGGTGGCTGCTGGAGAGCCAGGGGGCCATCGTGACAGCGAAGCAGCCTGGGAGCCACAATGGGCCAGGTGCCAGGGAGTCCGGGAGGCCACCTAGAGTTGCCAGGTCCCTGCCTTCTGCTGGTGGGGGGACCAAGTGTTCTGTCCAGAAATGACGTCATCGCGCTAGGCACGTCACCAGGGGGATGCTCTACCATTCAACCAGAAACTCTATGGTATCATAGAGTTTTTAGGCCAAGCCCTAGAGCGTCCCCCTGACAACATGCCTGGTGTGACGACGTCACCTCTGGGTGACATCATCATGCTGGGTGCATTGCCGCGATCCCGGCACTTTGGAGGTGGGTTTCCCCCGCCGGCTGGATCTGGGCTGGCGGATTAGAGGCCCCGAAAGGGGGCAACCCCCCCGGGGGAAATGGCAAGCCTAAAGCCACTGGCTGGGCAGCAGCTGCAGGAGAGCCCTGGGGGGCCACTGGGCCTGTCCGTGGCTGCCGGAGAGCCATGTTGGGCTTGGTGAAAGTCAGGGGTCATTTCCTGCAGGAGCGCACAGGAGCAGAGCTCCGGCAGTAAAGAGCTCAGGGGGCGGGCACATGCAACAAGCCCCACCCCCTGCTCCCAGCAGCCCTCAGTCAGAGCAAGAAGCAGCCAGGTAAGTTGCAGAGCCCCCCCGGCCCCCTGACCCAAAATAGTCCAGTGGCACTTTTAAGACCAAGTTTTATTCAGGTACAAGCTCTCCCTCCTCTGTGAGGACAGATCTGCACGTTCCCCCCCCCCCATAGCTAGGAATCCAAAACAGTCCAGTGAAGCCTGAGCGGTGGGTGTTGCCTTCTGACACACTTCCGGTTATGTCAGGGGGTGTGGCATATGCAAATAAGTTATGCAAATAAGTTATGCTAATGAGCTCCCGCACCTCTTTTTCTACAAAATGACCCCTGGTGAAAATACGTATGGGGGAAATGGGATTCTTCCCATGAGTTTTCCAGGGCCCTATTTGTAACGTGTAAAACTGAAATACATTCCACTTTCAATGCTTAACTTATGTATGCGTTTGTGTGTTTGTGTGTGATTAGATTCCAGGTCTCCTTCTGTTTGATTGGGAATGCCCTCTGGTTCCTCAAATGAAATATATATGTTTGAGCACCTGCGATTGTTTGAGGAGGGAGACCGTGTGCCATTTCGAAGAGCGCCTTCTGCGGGGGCCTGCAAACCATCAGTATTCAGCCCGTGTCACTCAAGGCCCGAACCTCTCTGTGTGGTTGGCCTATACTTTAGGACTTGACATTTTATACAAAGCAGTATTAAGATTTTTTTTTCTTCCAATTTCTAACTCTGCCAAATGCTCTGAAGACACAGCCAGTAAATCTCAGACATTTCAGGGATGTGTCTGCCCTGTTATTTATTTATTGAAAGGATTATAAAAAAACCCACAAAACCTGTCTCTCAGTGGTTCTTTCCTGAGGTGGCGCGCAAAGCACAATAAAAATACTTCTGCAATTAAAAAGCCGGTCTAAAACCTATGATCAAAATCAGTGAAGCCAGTAATCAGCACAAATAATGAAAACAGCAGAGCCCTCGAAACAAAGAGGGATATGCCCGCCCACCCTACGGTTGCCAAGCCTGGGCAGGGAAATTCCTGGAGATTTGGAAGGGGATCTTGGGGAGGGTGGGATTTCGGGAGGAGAAAGACCTCAGCAGAATACAATGCCGTAGAGTCCACCTTCTAAAGCAGCCATTTTCTCCAGGGGAACTGATCTCTGTAGCGTGAAGTTCAGTCAGTTTGGTGTAGTGGTTAAGTGCGGAGACTCTAATCTGGGAGAACCGGGTTTGATTCCCCACTCCTCCACTTGCACCTGGCTGGATGACCTTGGGGAAGCCGTAGTTCTGATAAGAGCTGTCCTTGAAAAAGAGCAGTTTCTGTCAAGAGCTTTCTCAGCCCTGCCTACCCCACAGGGTGTCTGGTTTGGGGAGGGGAAGGGAAAGGAGTTTGTAAGCCACTCTGAGACTTAGTTAGTGAAGGGCGGGGTATAAATCCAATCTCTTCTTCTTGTTTCTGGGAGATCTCCAGGCCACACCTGGAGGTTGGCAACTATAACCAACTCCTGCTTTTGTGGAGCATGAGGAAGAGAAGAAGAGTTGGTTTTATACCCTGCTCTTCACTACCCGAAGGAGTCTCGGAGCGGCTTGCAATCACCTTCCCTTCCCCTCCCCACAACAGACACCCTGTGAGGTAGGTGGAGCTGAGAGAACATTGAACTGCTGTTGAGTGAACAGCTCCGAGAGAACTGCGACTAATCCAAGATCACCCAGCTGTCTTCATGTGGAGAGGTGTGGAATTGAATTTAGTTGGCCAGATTAGAGTCTGTCACTCTTAACCACTACACCAAACTGGCTCTCAAGTATGCTTGCCAACTCCTACGTGGGGGCCTGGAGTTTTCCCAGAATTACGAATGACGATTCCAGAGATCAGTTCCCCTGGAAGAAATGGCAGCCTCGAGAGGCAAATGCTATGGCACTACATCCATGCCGAGCTCCGTCCCCAAACACCATCCTTCCTGGGCTCTACCCCCAAATCTCCAGGAATTTCCCAAGCTGGAGTTGGAAACCCTACCTAAAAGCCTAGTAAGATGCCGTAGTATATGATCAGCAAAGCTTTCTCCTCTATCTGCCCTTGAGCTGGACAGTTTTCCAAGGCTCCCAAAGGCTCGTTTTGACCCAGGGAACCTGAAATAGTTTGGGACTAGACTATGGCTGCCCACAGTCAAAGGGAATAACCTTGGTTTCCAAACTTCAGCAGGTTTTCTGTGTGGAATAGGGTTGCCACCCTCCAGGTGGGGTCTGAAGATATCCTGGGATTACAACCAGGGCTATTTTTGGGCAGGAACGCACAGGAATGGAGTTCCGGCTGGCTTCAGAGTTGGCCACGCCCACTACAGCCAAAACCTCTGTGTGCCTGGCTACAGAGGGAACGCCTGGAGAGTGAACCCCTCCCGATGACTCTGAGGCGGGTGGGCCGGGGCCCCCCTGCAAGGATCGGGGACCCTGCCTTCTCCGGCCTGTCCAAGGGCTGCCTTGCCTGGGAAAGCCAAGGAAAGGCATGGGTGTGGCCTAATATGCTAATAGGCTGCACTGTCAGGGGTGTGGTCTATTATGCTAATGTGTTTCTGCTGCGGGGTGTGGCCTATTATGCTAATGAGTTCCTGCTGGGATTTTTCTACAAAAAAAGCCCTGATTACAACTGATCTCCACAAAACGGAGATCAGTTTCCCTGGAGAAAAGGGCTGCTTTCGAGGAGGAAATCTATGGCCTTATGCACTGGTGAGGTCCCTACCCACCCCAAACATGACCCTCTCCAGGCTCTACCCTCAAAATCTCCAGGAATTTCCCAACCTGGGCTTGGCAACCCTGGGGAGAAATACCCACAGAGCATTTCCCTCTTCTAGTCCACTTAACAGGCTTTTGCCATCCTGGGTACGTGCGTTCTTTAAACCAGTTCTGTGGTGTATTCAGTCTGACAATGTATGTATGTGAACTCACTCATTGAACCACCATGTGAAGCTTTCATCCTGGGCTAGCATCCTAATCCTTCAATTGTTATTGGTCGCCCAGGAAGAGCCGACCAATCACCAACAGCCAGTTCCAAGAGCGGGAACTATTGTGATTGGACTTTATCCCTGCAGCCTCATAGGTTGGTATTTGTATAGTAGGTGTGGCTACATTAGCCGGGAGAGTTTAAAAGTGGAACAGCTTCAATGCTAAAGCTGTTCTGGCTATCAGATGTTGATCCATGTTGGAGTTGTGTTACAATCGTTGAATAAAGCTGATCTTTTGCTGAAATCACTCTCCGACTACTTTGTTAAGTGAGCGACTTAACAAGGTCCATATGATCTTAGTGGAAAGAACATACTCCCAGCCCCTCAGCAAACTGCCTGGATTGCATATTTGCAAAGCAGATTGTTTTAACTTTTTATTGACAAGATTTATATCTCGCCTTTCTACCCTTGCAAGGGCTACCGAGGTAGCTGACAATTTAAAACATACAGGATAACACCACATCTAAAAACCATTAGCATCACACACCTCCAAACATGCATTAGTAAAAAAAAAAAATTAAGAAGTGAAAATACATACAAAGACATAAAAGCAGGAATTAAAACATTGGTCGGGAAGGAGGGATCACTGAAGGAATGGCAAATGGGGAGAAAAAAGTTGTCACCCGCTGGCAGAAGATGGCAACAGAAGGAGACAGATGAACCTCCCTGGGAAGAGTGTTCCAGAGTCCTGGTGCCAATACTGAGAAGGCTCTCTCCAATTTCACAAGGGAGTCGGTGGTTCTAATAATTTTTTTTAATACTTTCAATTTATTAATCGCTTTCCCCAGTGGGCTCAAAGCGACGTACAGTTACACATTAGACAGGGGACTAACAATGTTCAAAGGGGATAGAGAGGACAACATATATTCATTTTTAATTGCACACGCTATCACTGCATGGTGTAAATGTCTTCTGGCTTGGCTCAGTCATTTTCCAAATGGCTGCTTGTCGACCAGGCTTCAGGACCCGTATGTCACATCGCCACACTGCCACCGCCTGGCCGGAGACATCCACTGCAGGGATTTTTGTAGCCGAGAAGTTCTTTCGCCTTTTTCCGACCTCGACCAGGAAGTCCCAACCGTCAGCTAACACCCTCCCACAAGGGAGATTGGTGTGCCCACCCTCTCTAAGGAGTGGTTCCCATTTTATCTACTTGCCGAAGCTTTCAAATCACTGGGTGGACGATGAGCTGGAGACATCAGGCTGGCTGCTCACACCAGCGCGGGGCTCGAACTAACACAGTTCGGATGTTAAGACAGTGGGATATACCCACTGTGCCACCGCTCCCCTTACCCATCTTGGTGCCATTTTTGTTTCTGTCAGTGTCTCCCAGCTGCCATTTTCTCCACTGTGTTACAGGAGACTTTTGAAATTTGGCCATCCCTGTTAAACAATAGCATGACAACATTATAACGATGGATTGCCACAATGGACTGGTTTCTCTGAATCCCAGTTTCCCTCCCTCCCTCTCTCTCTCTCTCTCTCTCTCTCTCTCTCTCTCTTAGAAAAAAGGAAGTATCACTGTGAAGACATCAGGGGATCAGCCATGAAGATATTTGGCAGCCATTTCTGGTGAACGGTATAAAGGTGAACAGATCAGACATACTGCTCTCCGGTGATCATGGCTGTCCAACATGGTATCTTCATCTATCAAACATGTTCACTGTGAAGACTGAGGTATCCCTAACTGGGAGTTTAAACTGTATATAGGCTAAGGATGGCCCTGCCAGTTCTGCTCACGTTCTGCTCACCAGTCATTCACCAGTCATGAGCAGGGAGCCAGTTTTTTGCTGAGTACATGAAGCAATCAACCTGAAGGACGGTTAAGACATGGTGGGATAAGGTGCCATCCTTCATAGCCAATTTCCCCTCCACACCCATTTCCCCTCTTATCTTACTCCTTCTTTCCCCCTTTTTTGGATGCCCTACTTCTGTCCCCAACCTGACCTGGGTAGCCCAGGCTCGCTCGATCTCATCAGATCTCAGAAGCTAAACAGGGTCAGTCCTGGCTAGTATTAGGATGGGAGACCACCCAGGAAGTCCAGGATTGCTATGCAGAGTCAGAGAACGGCAAACCACCTCTCAGTGTCTCTTGCTTCGAAAATCCCACAGGGTTGCCATTAATCAGCTGCGGCTTGATAGCACTTTAACGACACTCACTTCTATCCCCTATCCCATCTATCGCATGGAGTCCTCATTCCTTTTTTTTTTTTTT
>NW_015168673.1:235181-238498 GCF_001447785.1 Gekko japonicus | reverse complement strand
CTCCAATAAACCCTCAAATCACCGAGGGAATCATCGGAGACATAGGATGTCATTAATTGATTTTGATTAACTCATTCCTCATATCCCCGAGATGGGAGACATTTCTCCGAAGTGCTAGATGGGGAAAAAAAAGAAGAAGAAGCAAAGAGTGATGAAAATAATAGCTATGAGGTCTTTTCGTTCCAGAGCTCCAGTGTCTGGCGATTCTCTTTTATTGCACTGTGGCACCAAGGCCCTTCCACGGTTAAGATTGTTGTCAATTTCCTCCTAAGTTTCCCCAGGATGAGGTAAAGCTTGGACCAGTTAGGTCCTGGGACTGCGGTCTGCTGTCAGCTAGGGGGAAGGTTGGGGAGGGGAGGGAAGAGGTGGCAGAGCTCCTATGGTTGCAGCCTAGGGGGAGGCATCGTCTTCGGCTCACTGTCATTAGATGGTGCCGTTGCTAGGCTCTGTGATTTCCCTGGAGGATGCGGGGGCACACCGTCCCCAAATTTCCCTTTAGGAAGACTCGGGGACCTTTGTAACTAACAAGAAATTCAGGGAGGAGAAGCATATCTGAGTTGCCCCCGGGTACTGCTATGACAGCATCGGAAGAAACTGGAGAGGAAAAGTAGAAGAAGGTAGCAGGAAATCAGGGGGGGAGGCAAATCTTATCCTCCTGCTCATTGGATAACCAGCTGCCTCCATCACCATTAGTTTGAGAGCCAGTTTGGTGTAGGGGTTAAGTGTGCGGACTTGGGTTAAGTGTTAGAACCGGGTTTGATTCTCCACTCCTCCCCCTGTAGCTGGTGGATGACCGTGGGCAAGTCATAGTTCTGTCAGAGCTGTTCTCTCAAGGACAGTTCTGGAAAGAGCTCTCTCAACCCCACCTATTTCACAGGGTGTCTGTTGTGGGAAGAGGAAGGGAAAGGAGTTTGTAAGCCACTCTGAGACTCCAAGTGAAGGGTGGGGTATAAATCCAATCTCCACCCTCCAAAACAGCCATTTTCTCCAGGGAGGCTATTCTGTGTAGTCCGAAGACCAGTTGTCATTTCAGGAGATATACAGGCAACCCTACAACAGTAACAATGTGCAAAAAGAATGGCTCACTTCCAAAACCAGGTGGAAGAGACACCATTTCCCAGTACTTGGATGAGAAAGAACTTGTTATGAACTCCTAGATATGCTTGGACCTGAAATATAAGGTAAAGGTAAAGGTTCCCTTGCTCGAAAGCCAGTTGAATCCGACTCTAGGGTTGCGGTGCTCATCTCAATTTCAAAGCCGAAGAGCCAGTGCTGTCCGAAGATGTTTCCATGGTCATGTGGCTGGCATGACTAAACACCAAGTCGCACGGAACGCTGTTACCTTCCCACCGATGTGGTACCTATTTATCTACTTGCAATTTCTTGCTTTCAAACTGCTAGGTTGGCAGGAACTGAAACTAGAGACGGGAGCTCACTCCGTCATGCGGCACCCGGGTCTCGAACTGCTGAACCACCGACCTTCCACAGCCTGCAGTTCAGCGTCTTAACCACTTAAAAGGAAGGAGAGAAATTACAGAATCCTTGAAAGTCTTATCAAAGATGACCTCCCAGGCTCGAGTTCTATAGTGTTCTTCCAAGGGCAAGGCTAGCGGGGGAGTGATTTGTCTTGTAATGTACAGATCCAGAGATGGTTCACTAATTCAATGGAAAGAAAACTAATAATCAAGGTTTAGAGAAGAACTGAATATTCAAGGAGCAATCCTTAGCACCAGGAAAAGCCTCATCCTATTAAAACATAGCATAACTCTGTGAAACGTACCAAACACGCTAACAGATGTACAAAAAAACCCCGATTCTGTGTCATCAGATTAATGACATCTCCCATCTTCCACAACGAATAACTTAGGCTATTTTTTATTACATATCTTTGATATTTTTATTTATTTATATTCTATGTATTACATTTATTAATCGCCCAATCCCTTCTAATGCCAGGCTCTGGGCGATGTACAACAGTCATAAAAACGTGTCTAAAAGCAATTAAAGACATTAATAGCACATTACAAAAAAGATGGCAGATACTAATTAATCCAGTTTCAAACTGCTGGCCACTTCGTGGGGGGGGGAGGGCAAGGCAGAGAAACAGCAGAACGAGGGGAAGAGGATGCCAGCTAAGTGGAATCCGTTGCTGCTTTCAACCAGAAGCCTGGCAGAACGTCTCTGCCTCGCAATGTTCCCTCTAAGCTGTGGAGTCTTGTGAGCAGAAATTCTACTTTGTGAGCTACTGGCATTAAAGCTGAGAGCGAGCGATTTGGCGCCTGCATAAATTAATCTGCTCGGGAGCCATCCTTCCTGAGCTCAGAGAAAAATGTGTGAGCCGGAGGCTAAAAAACTGTGAGCTAGCTCACACTAACTCAGCTTAGATGGAACACTGCTTCCGGGCCCTGCAGAATTGCATAAGATCCCACAGGGCCCTGATGGTATTTGGCAGAGAGTCCCACCAGGTTGGGGCCCAAGAAGACCCTGGCCCTGGTTGAGGACAGCCGGATAGCTTTAGGGCCAAAGACTACCAGCAAGTTGTTTTCTGAGGAGTGTAACGCTCTCCCGGGGACATAACGGAGGAGACGTTTCCGTAGATATGTCTGTCCCTGACTGCTCAAGGCTTTGTAGGTCAATACCAAAACCTTGAACTTGACTCAGTGTTCCACTGGGGGCCAGTGTAGCTAGTTCAGCACTGGATGTGTATGTGCTGTCTGTGACGTTCCTGTCAGGACTTGTGCTGCCGCATTCTGGATCCGTTGGCGCTGTTTTTAGCTGTGTTCTGTGGCTGGTGGTCATGTCTGTGGGCCACTTGGGTGTGGGATAAGAAAGTTTCTAAGCAAGTAAATCAGAACACAGAGTCCAAAGCCCGTGTGCATAGCTCACGCTCTCCGAAAGTCCTTGTTGGACTCTGCCCAGACTCTGCTATTTCTGGGGCCTGTCTGGATACCAAGTGCTAGATGGCATTTCTTCTGGGGTCCAGAGTGTAGTCCATTATCAATCTGGCCTCCATTTTCCTCACACATTCCAAACAGACGTATTCTCAAAGCGAGCCATTGGGTTAATTCATTAATTAATTGCCGCCAGCACTTTGTGAATTTGTATCTGTTTTAACTGTAGTGTTTTTATAGGATTGTATGCAGGGGTCGTTTCGTAGAAAAAGAGCTAGGGGAACTCATTAGCATAACTCATTAGCATATGCCACACCCCCTGACATCACTGGAAGTGTGTCATAAGGCCACTCACCCCGCCCCCAACGGTCCCGGCCGCCGGCGCCGGCCTTGCAGCTCCACTGCCGAGCCCCGTGAGGGGCCCGG
>NW_015168673.1:197866-235088 GCF_001447785.1 Gekko japonicus | reverse complement strand
CTCCTGCCTCCTCCTGGCTGAATGAGGGCCGGAAGCGGGGCGGCCGGAAGCAGGGGGCGGGGCTTCATCATGTGCCCTGCCCCCCCCCGTACCTCACCTGGGGGAACTGCGATCCCCCGCGATCCCCCCCGAAATGACCTCTGATTGTATGATATTTTAACTGTATTTATGCTTGAGTGGAAGCCGCCCTGAGCCTGCTTTGCGGGGAGGGCGGGGTATAAATGAGACAAACAAATAAATAAATAAATATTGACTAAGGGAAAAAGCACGATTTGCTTGTATGAAGGGGACCTCACAGCACAGCATTGTGTCACATGATCTCAGCCGCCATTTTGGGGTTGCCACTGGGGCCAGAGGAGGAGAAGGCGGCCAGTAGGCCAGAAGGAGTGAGTGCCACCATCGTCGTTGCCATGGGAACCAACTTGGTTGAAAGCACATGGTCGTGGTAGAGAGAGTAGGGGGAAATGGATGGTACTGGTGGTGGTGGTGGGGGGAGAAATGGGGACAGGAGGAAGCAGCAGTTACAACAAGAGCAGGAAGTGAGAAAGTGGGGGCCAGAAAAAGGATGTGATTTCCCTTCCTATGCAAGGTTCTTGCGGTTGTCAGGCTTCTCCATATATAGTTCTCTTCATGGTGCAATCAATCGCGACGAGGCTACAAGAGCATCTTATGGGACGTTTATGAGATCCTATGAGATGGCAGTCAAGGCTGCGAAGAGAGATTTCTACGCAGCTAGGGTTGCGTCCGCTAGCTCACGCCCGGCCCAATGATTTAGAACGATTCGGTCATTGACAGCTCTGCCACAGGGCAGACAAAATAGTAGGGAATTGGACATTGGCTGTGAGGCTTTTGCGAGCTATTTCGCTGATAAAGTCTTGACGCTCCGCCGCGACCTCCACGCCACAGTTGATACAGTGAGTGAACTCGAGGCCCCTTGCACGGCTTCGCCAGGTTTAGAGGGCTTGGACCAGCTCAGCCTGGAGGAAGTTGATAGATTGCTTGTATCTGTGCGTCCAACCACTTGAAGCCTTGATCCGTGCCCCTCTTGGCTCATTAAAGCGGGCCACGAGGGGTTTCGAGGTGCCTTGAGGGAGATTATCAACAAGTCCCTCTTGGAGGGGAGGTTCCCTGAGGCACTCAAGGAAGTGATGGTCCGCCCTCTCTTGAAAAAGCCAACTCTGGACCCGGCTGAATTGGCTAGCTATTGGCCGGTGTCCAATTTGCCCTATTTTGGCAAACTAATCGAGAGGGTGGTGGCGACTCAGTTACAGAGCTTCCTAGATGACGCTTCCGTCCTTGACCCATTCCAGTCTGGCTTTCACCCGGGGCATCGGACGGAGACAGTGCTGGTTGCCCTTACTGACGACCTCCGTAGACATCTGGATCGAGGCAGTGTGGCGGCGCTGCTGCTGTTAGATCTATCGGCCGCATTTGATACAGTCAACCACCAGCTGCTGGCCCACCGCCTTGCCGACGTGGGGATTCAGGGGCTCGCACTTCAATGGCTTGCCTCTTTTCTCCAAGGTTGGGGACAGAGGGTTGTGCTAGGGGAGCAGCGGTCCCGGAGGCACCTGGTTGAATGTGGAGTGCCTCTGGGGGCAGTACTCTCCCCAATGCTATTTAACATATACATGCACCCCCTCGCCCAGATTGTCCGGCGGTATGGGCTTGGGTGTCATCAATATGCAGATGACACCCAGCTCTATCTGATGTTGGGCGGCCACTCGGACTCCAACTCAGAAGATCTTCACCAGGCCCTACAGGCCGTGGCTGGGTAGCTCAGGCTGAGCCGGCTGAAGCTGAACCCGGCGAAGACGGAGGTCCTGTGCCTGGGTGGTATGGGATTTGGGCTCCCGCTCCCAGCCTTCGATGGGGTTCCTCTCCCGCCATCTTCAGAGGTTAGGAGTTTGGGAGTGCTCCTGGACCCCACCTTAACGATGGAGGCCCAGGTGGCGGCCACTGCCAGAGCAACCTTCTATCATCTACGGCTGTTGCGGCAGTTGGTCCCCTTCCTTAGCTGTGACGATCTGGCCACAATGATCCATGCGACGGTTACCTCGAGGCTAGACTACATGGGGCTGCCTTTGTCACAAATTCGGAGGCTGCAGCTGGTGCAGAATGCGATGGCCAGGTTGTTGGTGGGTGTTCCTAAATGGGAACACATCCAACCTGTGCTGAAAGTGCTGCACTGGCTGCCTATAGCGTTCCAGATTCGCTTCAAAGTGCTGGTGCTTACCTTTAAAGCCCTATATGGCCAGGGTCTGGCATACCTGAGGGACCGCCTTTCCCCACACAGGCCCCAAAGAGCACTTCGGTCGGGGTCGCAACACCACCTGGTGACCCTGGGCCCTAAAGAGGCCAGGCTTGCTACCACAAGGGCCAGGTCCTTTTCAGTGGTGGCTCCTACCTGGTGGAATGAGCTCCCGGAAGAGATCAGGGCCCTGCGGGACCTTTTACAGGGCCTGCAAGACGGAGCTCTTCCACCAGGCTTTTGAGTAGGAGCCGCCGCCGCCACTACCACCACCGTACAACTGCAGAACAGTATCGCCGGGTTGGGCCGATTCATCATCTGGAACATCGTGGCCCATGGCGTCCCCCCTCTTTGATCCCTTCCTGATATGCAATGGGGGAGTGTGTATTTACAGTCTTTCATGTATCCTGTTTGATGTGAATTTTAGTCTTAATTGTTTTTAACCTGTTTTACCTCTACTGCACTTGTGCCTATGTAAGCCTCCCTGAGCCTGCGTGCGGGGAGGGCGGGGTATAAATGAAATAAAATAAACAAATAAATAGGCTCGGACTGGAGTTACTCTGCCTGGAACCACATTTTTACGCAGTTTTATTTCTCTTTGCAGCACAATCCAATACTGGGTTCCTCCACTCTAAGCCCATTGAAATCAATAGGCTCGGACTGGAGTAACTCTGCACAGGACCACATGTCTAAGCTTTATTTAAAACAATACATGAATTAGTGAACATTCTATGGATTTGTGCTTCTCTTCCCCCCCCCCCCCCAAATTCCACAATATCTTCATGTCTGTTCCGTTTTATCTTCCCCAAGGCAACGAGTGAATCATTTCTCAAAGGCTGGATCTATTCAGAGCGCTTCAGAAGGCAAGGCCACTGTTCATTCAGTGTTCATGCTAATACCCGTGACTCTTAATGGGAAGCGAGAGCGAAGAACGAGTGATTCCAAGCTTGTGGTTTTCATCCCCTCCTTGGGGCTGTTCAGAAATACCCTTTCATTACGATCTTTGCTTTTATTGGTGCACAATAAACATAATAAAACAAACAATAGAGAAATAGCTTGTTGAACACCTGCATGGTTTTATTGACGCGTGCCTCCCCGTCTGTCATCTTCTTCTCAGAGCCGTTGCCCTTTGTTCACCGTCACTGTCCTTGCCCTCATCGTCCGGTGTTCCTATTAGCTGTGACGGCTGAAGTAGTTTTCACTTACGAATGCTCCTGACATCATCGCATCAGATGTGGCAACTGCAACAAAATCCCATGAGTCCCCAGAGCCCATAACAGGTTAGGAAAACGAGGAAAAGGAGAGGGAGGGCATGAGAGAAAGAAAATGGCACTGAGGAGAACATGTTTTGTAACAATATGGATGAATGCAAGCAGGGGTCATTTTGTAGAAAAAGAGGTGCAGGAGCTCATTAGCATAACTCATTAGCATAACTTATTTGCATATGCCACACCCCCAGACGTCACCAGAAGTGTATCAGAAGGCAACACCCACCGCTCAGGCTCCACTGGACTGTTTTGGATTGCTAGCTATTGGGGGTGGGGGTGGAATGTGCAGATCTGTCCTCACAGAGGAGGGAGAGCTTGTACCTGAAGGCAGGCCGAGGGGGGGGGCTCTGCAACACCTGGCTGCTTCTTGCTCCTTGTGGCCTGACTGAGGGCTGCTGGGAGCAGGGGATGGGGCTTGTTGCATGTGCCCGCCCCCTGGGCTCCTTACTGCCGGAGCTCCGCTCCTGTGCGCTTCTGCAGGAAATGACCCCTGAGTGCAAGAGTTAAATGGAATGTTAAATGGAAGGGTTAAAGTGAGTGATTATGGATTCCTAGAGAGGACGTTCCTTCCTTGGTCCCATTACAGATCGATGGGTTTCCTCCCTCCTTCGTATGTATATGTGTGTGCACACAGGTTTTTTAAACGTGTGAGGGAGGGAGCCCTGAGGTAACCTTTTTTTCCGGGGCCCCAAAAAGGCTCTCGGCAGCCCTGAGAGAGAGCTGAAGAAAAAATGTGCACGCTCCAAATCCAGAATTAATATTAGAAGGTCCCTTCGTTAAACCCGGAGTTAATCAGGAGGGGAATGCAACACAGAGTAATGAAGAAAAGGAAGCAAGGGGATTCAGTTTCTACACAAGGGATGTGGGTAGGTTTGGGAAATTCCTGGAAATTTGGGGGCAGAGCTGGGGGAGGGGCCTCAGTGGAGTATGATGCCACAGAGTCCACCCTCCAAAGCGGCCATTTCTCTCCAGGGAACTGATAGCATTGCCGCCATCCAGACATAAGAACATAAGAACATAAGAGATTCCAATGTTGGATCAGGCCAAAGGCCCATCCAGTCCAACACTCTGTATCACACGGTGGCCAGAAATACCAGGTGCCATCAGGAGGTCCACCAGTGGAGTCAGGACATTAGAAGCCCTCCCACTGTTGACCCCCCCCAAGCACCAAGATGACAGAGCATCACTTGCCCCGGAGCCCCTATCTATACCTTGTGGCTAATAGCCACTGATGGACCTCTGCTCAATATGCTTATCTAATTCCCTTTTGAAGCCATCCATGCTTGTAGCCGCCACCACTTCCTGTGGCAGTGAATTCCAAGTGTTAATCACTCTTTGGGTGAAGAAGGACTTCCTTTTATCCGTTCTAACCCGACCGCTCAGCAGTTTCATGGAGTGCCCACGAGTTCTTGTATTGTGAGAAAGGGAGAAAAGTACCTCTTTCTCTACCTGCTCTTTCCCATGCATAATCTTATAAACCTCAATCAGGCAGAACTACAACTGATCTCCACACTACAGAGATCAGTTCCCCTGGAGAAACCACACCTTCCCCAAGCTCCATCCCCAAATCCCCAGGAGTTTCCTCGCCCAGAGTTGGCAACCCTAGTTGGAAGGATTCATCCCTAATTTTTGCTTCCCGTGTGGCTCCAATCCAAATTTAGGCTTCATGTCTCTGAAATTTACCTTCAAAAGGTGCCGGGAGGTCAACGATTGCCCTCTTATCTCAATGTCCCGTTATTTCGGATTTTGGATTCAGGCTGGTATTTCAGAGGTACAGAAAGGGGTATGTGCTGCTCTGAGCATCAGTCCTAATCCTCTCTTTCTCAGAAACCAAACTAATATCCACGGATTACTTTGCCACCCCTTACTGCGCACTATAAACAGCTGTGCGTCTAGGAAGGCTTGTCCTACAGCATCCTCCACGCTGCAGTTGGCTCCTTTGATCGTTCATCATTTTGATCGCTACCCAGTGTGAACAAAGTAACTAATCAATCCTTTCTCATTTTGTCTTTCACACACTGCTCGGGACCCCATACCGGCATTCTCTGTTTTGTTTTCCTCCCCTTTTCATACTTTCTCCTTTTTTTGCCTGCAAACGTTAAAAAATAATACTAAATGCTCTGATATAGTCATTCATTAATACTGAGCAGGCAGCTCATTCATCTCTAAGAGGATGTCGATACAGTAAATAGGTTAGAGTAGGGGGGAACTTCCCTTTGTATATTTGTAGGGGGGGAACCCCAAAGTCTTTCTGTGATGTCACAGAAGCCAAGCCAGTGACCATTGTGGCTGATTTATCTAGGGTTGCCAGGTCCTTACCTTCTGCCAGCGGGGGGCTCCAGCCTGCTCCCCTGGATCTTCTTTGCCATTACCCGGCAGTGACATCATCGCATTGGGCACATTGTACAAGGGACGCTTTAGGGTTTAGCTAAAAACTCTATGGTCACCATAGAGTTTTTAGCCAAACGCTAGAGCATCCTCCGGGCAACGTCACCACACTGGGTACGTCAGGCGCAGCAGGGCTCTTCGGGGGGTGGGTTCCCCCACTGGCCACTTGGCCAGTGGCATATTGAGGGGCCTGAAGTTGGGGGAAACCCACCCCCATCAGGGGGATGTCAATTCTAGATTTATCTCTGCCGTGGGATTGCTCAGGGAATCTGCAGGACTAAGTCACCCACCTCAAAAGCCTCTGATTCCAAAAATGGAATCAAAGGAATGGCAAGGGTTTGTTGGAAACACAGACTGCCAAAATCCCTAGCTTATGTTTCTTTCGAGTTGCTTCCCCACAGTAAGGATGCCCCATAGTATTTTTATTGTATGCACGTTGGTGATGGAGCGTATTGGTGACAGATTTCTCTTCCCACTTTCATCTGTCTTCTCCCAACTTTTCCTTTGTACACAAGCTCTGCAGTGACTTCATATTGAGGATGTGGTCATCACAGCTGCAGTGGTGTGCTGAGGATGGGGGACACCTGGAAACAGGAAAGAGCTGCCTTGATTTAAGCAAAGAGTATGTTGCTCAGAGGAGAGGGGCTGTGGCTCAGTGGAATAGCCTCTGCTTTGCATGCAGAAGGTCCCAGGTTCAATACCTGGCATCTCCAGTTAAAAGAACCAGGGAATAAGAGCATAAGAAGAGCCCTGCTGGATCAGGCTAATAGTCTATCTTGTCTAGCATCCTGTCTCGCCCAGTGGCCAACCAGTTCCTCTGGACAGCCAACAACAGGGCATAGAGGCCGAGGCCTCCCCCTAATGCTGCCTTCTGACCCTGAAGGATTTGATTCAAAAATATTCCAACAACAGAAGTCACCTCTATATCACTTTCACAGATCTTTCTTCAGCTTTCAATTCTATCGAGAGCCAGTTTGGTGTAGTGGTTAAGTGCGTGGACTCTAATCTGGGAGAACCGGGTTTGATTCCCCACTCCTCCACTTGCACCTGGCTGGACGACCTTGGGCAAGCCGTAGTTCTGATAAGAGCTGTCTTTGAAAAAGAGCAGTTTCTGTCAAGAGCTCTCTCAGCCCCGCCTACCTCACAGGGTGTCTGTTGTGAGGAGGAGATTCCTGGGATTCAGAGGCTTAGTGCCTCTGAATCTGAAGGTTAGTAGACATGGCTAGTAGACATTGATAGACATCCTCCATTAAACTATCTAATCTTTTAGAGTTGTTCATTCCTGTGGCCATCACTACATCATCTGGCAGTAAATTCCACATTTTAATCACTCTATGTGTAAAGTAGTATTTACATTTTTCTGTCCTGAACTTATTCCTCTTCAGTTTTATGAGATGTTCTCGAGTTCTAGTCTTTTGGGAGAGGGAGCAAATTTTTCTCTTTGTCAACTCTCTCCTCCTCATGCATAATTTTCTAATTCTCTATCGTGTCCTCCCTTAATCATCTCTTTTCTAAACTGAAGAGTCCCAGACTCTTCAGCATTTCCTTATAGGTCGGTGATGTGAAAGACCTCTGCCAGAGACCTTGGAGAGCTACTGCCGGTCTAAGTAGACAATATTGACCTTGATGGACCGAAGCTCTGATGTAATAAAAGGCCGCTTCGTGGGTGAGAGTGACTTAGAGTGAACTTACAGGGACAGGTGGACAAAATGTGGCGAACTATACACGCATAGCCTTCTGCACAAATAATTGGAATTCAAAAACAGAACCACGGGTCTGGGCATTAGTCCCAGCTCGGAAACAAGAGCAAGGCTCTTGGAACACCGACATCCAGGGAGCGATTTGGACAAGACTTTCAGAAGTATCCTCAGCTGGGAACGAGGCTCTTTTTGTCGAACTGTATCCCCACAGAGATGTGCAAACTCATACAATGGAATCTTTCAAACCCAAAGGTCACTGAAAACACCCCATCGTCTCCTGACGGCTTCCTCGAGCGCCTTCACCTCATTAATCCCAAGTGCGGGTGCCAAGCGGTCCTCCGCCGTTCATTAGAATAACATTTCTCTGCACTTTGCAGCGCGAGCGTCATTAGGACACAGATAGAATATAACACCGTGTGAAAGACACTTCCCCCCCTCCCCTTTTAATGAGACTTCATAAGCTGCTCCATAACAGGGCATCTCCTCCTCCGTGTTCTCCGAAGAGCTCTCTGACAATGAATTAGGATTTTACCTGATGAAGAAAGCCAGGGAGAGAGAAGTTCGTGAGGGGAAACCTGTCAGCGGGCCTCCGTAGACACCGCTGCCCTGTTGGCTGAGCTGTCAGTCTTCAAACGGAGAGAAAGAGAGAGAGTCTTTAATTGCCCTCACCCTACTGGTGACATTTTAGGCCTTACTGCAGTTGTTCACGGGAATTCTTCATTCCCGTGTATTGGGAGAGAACCAAGTCACAAGCCTGTGGAGAAGGAGCAGATCTTCCCTGTGCAACCCTTTCTATGGCTTTATAATTTAGTCACGGATCATATTCCCCCCTCGTGCCATATGCTGTTGATTAAACCCTTTTCCTTTCCTTGCATTGGGGATAGGCAACCCAAAGGGAGTCGTTCCATTTTTGGTGATCTGTGACAGGGAAATGAGAAACTTGTTTCAGGAAAGAAGAGGATTTAAAAATAAATAGGGCATGGTTTCCTGTCCTGAAAAACACAAAAGGCTCTACATCTGACAATAGCACTACAGATAAGATTAGAAGCTCAACAGCCAATCCACATACAAAAGAACCTCCTCAGGAAAGCTCCTCCATTAGCATGTTCATAGCCTGGGGAACTCCTACAAGATCATGGCTCAGCCCTACCCCATCTTCCCAAGTAGATATAAATTACCTGCCTACCATTTTTCTTCTCACCTTGACACAGAGAGTACTCCTTCTTTCTGTGTTATACCTCTGAGGATGCCAGTCACAGCTATTGGCGAAACGTCAGATTCTACAATGCCAAGACCACGGCCACACAAACCAGAGCCAGCAACTAATTGTTTCAAGAAACAGCAACTAATTGATCTACAGCAACTAATTGTTTCAAGAAACATTTTTTGTTAAGTGCCGGCTGACAAATTACTCAAATGGCTGGAAAATATCCCAGGCCTCTGGATCAGACCAGTGGTCCATCTAGTCCAGCATCCTGTCTCACACAGTGGCCAACCAGCTCCTCTGGAAGGCCAACAACAGGGCAGAGAGGCCGAGGCTGCTGGTCACATGACAAAGCAATTCCTCACTATGGGTGCTGTTCTGTGTATATGTGTGTGTAGAGTATTGTCAAGTCACGGATGACATATGACGATCTCAGTAAGGGGCTTTCAAGGCAAGGGAGAAGCAGAGGTGGTCTGCCACTGCCTTCCTCTGCAGAGTCTTCCTTGGTGGTCTCCCTTCGAAGCACTGACCCTGCTTAGCTTCCAACATCTGACGAGATCAGGCTGTACCATGCCGCCTTCCCTCCACTGTACTGTGTACCCTTTGATACTTCACAGAAGACAAGGACTCTCTTATGTACATGTAACTAAAGGTAAAGGTAAAGGTTCCCTTGCTCGAAAGCCAGTCGAATCTGACTTTAGGGTTGCGGTGCTCATTTCCGTTTCAAAGCCGAAGAGCCAGCGCTGTCCAGAGATGTTTCCGTGGCCATGTGGCCGGCATGACTAAACACCAAGGCGCATGGAACGCTGTTACCTTCCCACCAAAGTGGTACCTATTTATCTACTTGCAATTTCTTGCTTTCGAACTGCTATGTCGGCAGGAGCTGGAACTAGAGATGGGAGCTCACTCCATCATGCGGCACCCGGGTCTCAAACTGCTGAACTACTGACCTTCCACAGCCTGAACTACTGACCTTCCACAGCCTTCCCACCGAAGTGGTACCTATTTATCTACTTGCAATTTCTTGCTTTCGAACTGCTAGGTTGGCAGGAGCTGGAACTAGAGATGGGAGCTCACTCCATCATGCGGCACCCGGGTCTCAAACTGCTGAACTACTGACCTTCCACAGCCTGAACTACTGACCTTCCACAGCCTTCCCACCGAAGTGGTACCTATTTATCTACTTGCAATTTCTTGCTTTCGAACTGCTAGGTTGGCAGGAGCTGGAACTAGAGATGGGAGCTCACTCCATCATGCGGCACCCGGGTCTCAAACTGCTGAACTACTGACCTTCCACAGCCTGCAGTTCAGCATCTTAACCACTTGAGCCACCGCAGCTCCTACATGTAACTAGGGATGCTCTAACACTTGCTGGTTCATCTCACGTTTTGTTCGCTGGTGACGCTGAATTTTTCATGGATCAGTTCGGCTGTTTGCAAACAGTTCGAGCATGTTTCTAAGGCTACTCTCCATGCATTCGTATGGCACTGGACAACACGATGAAATCTGCAGTATTTCACGCACGCGCTGTTCTCACATAAGCCTGATGGGAGTCAGACCTGTCATGGCTGCTTGCTGTTTGCAGCCAATCGTATAAATAAGCAGGGAGAAAATTCTAATTGGTCAGCCAGTGATATTAAACCACAAAATGTACTTTAAAAAATGTCTCTGTGTTTGATGTTTAAGCCCATGTCATTGTCAAGTTTATTTTGTGCAGACTTTCAGACAACATTATGGGAGTCATACGACCCCTACCTCACTTAATGGCCTGAACCAACCATTTATGACCCTCAGGGAGCATAGATTCCACCTACCGTGCTGATGCAAAAATGACTTTGTTTGGCAGCAAGAGGCAGAGGCCCTTTCCACACTCTCTTCTTAATCCATGTTCACTGCTGTGTCCTCCAAGCAATTCTGCACTGAAATTGAATTCAACCTTCTTCTTCTTTTTTTTTTACAAATGTATTTATGATTTTCCATTACAAAAAAATAAAAATATTTATAATTTTCATTAGTAAAGGTTCCCTTGCTCGAAAGCCAGTCGAATCTGACTCTAGGGTTGAGGTGCTCATCTCCGTTTCCAAGCTGAAGAGCCAGCGCTGTCCGAAGACATTTCCGTGGTCATGTGGCTGGCATGACTAAACACCAAGGCGCATGGAACGCTGTTACCTTCCCACTGAAGTGGTGCCTATTTATCTACTTGCAATTTCTTGCTTTCGAACTGCTAGGTTGGCAGGAGCTGGAACTAGAGACGGGAGCTCACTCCATCATGCGGCACACTCAGGTCTCGAACTGCTGAACTACCGACCTTCCACAGCCTGCAGTTCAGCGTCTTAACCACTCACAAAAAGAAAGTAAGCATAAAAATAAAAACCAAATAGAAAAGTAACAATATTTTGTATATGAAATATATTTATGGAGTTACACATTTTCCCCCAACCATTTATTAACTCTAAACCATCTTTTTTTGAAAAGCCTTATCCTCTTTACCTGAAAGAATCATGTTCAACTTGTCCATTTCTGCCACATCACAGATTTTTATAATCAACTCCTCTCTAGCAGGTAGGTTTTCAGATTTCCAACACTTGGCAACCAATATCCTGGCTGCAGAATTCAACCTACTTTTAAATCCAGGTTTCCCCCCCATTCTGCACTAAAATCAAGTCCAACCTTCTTTTTGTTCCAGGTTTTTTCCTCATTCTGCATTACATCACCTCCCTTCAGTGGTCAGCCCGGTTTCAGCCTGCTGTCGCCCCAGGTTATTTGAATGCTGTTTTGCTGTGGACTTCAATTGCCTTGACACAAACACCGAGACAATCTGGAGTGGAAGGCAAATGCGGAAAGGACCAATGCTGAAACACCACAGCTAATGCACAGCCACCAAAGCTGTTCAGCTGCCGGTTCAGGCTGCTCATGCTCAGAGTGAACTGGAGGGTTGGCTTATGAGTAACTGCAACCATCTAACACATATATTTGTTTCTAGAATGTGTTCGCACAAACTTCACATCATTCCAACTATCCTGTTCTTACATCAGGGTCAGTTCCAGATTTCAGGGGGCCCTAGGCAGCGGGTTCCCGGGGCCCTCTTCCTGCCCACTCCCCCATGTGTCTCACTGCCTGCCTGTGCATCCTTCCTAGGGTTGTCAGGTCCTTCGTGGCCACTGGCGGGGGGTGGAGGGGGTAAGGTTGTCAGATCCATGTTGGGAAACTCCTGGAGATTTGGGGATGGAGCCTGGGGAGGACAAGGGACCTCAGTGGGGCACCATGCCACAGAGTCCACCCTCCAAAGCATCCACTTTCTCCAGGGCAACCGATCTCTGTAGTCTGGAGATGAGTTGTAATTCTGGGGGATCCCCAGGTCCCACCTGGAGGCTGGCACCCCTGATCCTTCCTCCGACCTGCTCACAAGGCCTCCGACTGCCCATGCTCATATCCGTCTGCACTGCCCACAGCCCTTTTCCTGATGGCACAGGGCAGCATATGCAGTTGGGATCATGGGTGGCAGAGCGCTGGTAGTCTGAACATCTGAACAGGTAGGGGTCCCCAGCAGCTCCCCCACCTGAGGGTGTGCTTGCTGATGCTGGCTCTGCCTTACTTCAAGGGTTACTGGTTGAGCGCAGGGCTATTTTTGGGCAAGAATGCACAGGAACCAAGTTCAGGCTGGCTCCGAAGTTGGCCACGCCCAGCAGGAACTCGTTAGCATAATAGGCCACACCCAACAGCAGAAACTCATTAGAATTGGCTACATTAGGGGGGTGGCCTAACATGCAAAGGAGTCCCTGCTACAAAAAAAGGCCCTGGGTTTTGACAACAAACAAGGTAAACAGAATAAGAAGCAAAAGGTGGGTGTGGCTGGATGACCACACTTCTGGTAACATGGGGGTGCGGCCTAATGTGCTAATGGGCTGTGCTGTCAGGGGTGTGGCCCAATATGCTAATGAGTTCCTGCTGTTGGGTGTGGCCTATTATGCTAATGAGTTCCTGCTGGGCTTTTTCTACAAAAAGAGCCCTGGTTGAGCGTACACACACACAATCTCTGTCTGTCGATCCAGGAATCAGTCAGTCAGTCAAAGACATTGTTATCCTCCCTATCCTCCCGGGAACTCCGTTCCTCCCTAATTTCCTCACAGAAGTTTGGTCAGGTAAGTTTGGCTGATCATTTGTGACTGGTCTGAACTTGAAGCCCGCCCATGAGCTTCTTCGTAGCAGGTGTGTTTGTAAACTGACCATCTCAGTAAAGGGTCTCGGGACACCTGACAGACCAACGATGTTATTGTGGCATGAGTTTTCATGACTAGAGCCCAATTCATCAGATGCCTGAAGTGTTAAGGGGTGAAACTTGACCATCACACTTTTAGAAACGAATCAAAATGGTTTCTTCTTCTCACGATGGACCTGCCCAGGCTTATTACAGGAGGGCTATGTATGGATTGAAAGGAAGGAGGGAGTCTACTATACACCCTAAGAAGTTTATTGTCTAAAAATGTGTTGAATTAATTTATACCTGGGGACCCAAAGCAGCTTATATCGTTCTTGAAACTTGACCATCACACTTTTAGAAACCAATCAAAAGGGTTTCTTCTTCTCACGATGGACCTGCTCAGGCTTATTATAGGAGGGCTACGTATGGACTGAAAGGAAGGAGGGAGTATACTGTACACCCTACGAAGTTTATAGTCTCAAAATGTGTTTGATTAATTTATACCTGGGGACCCAAAGCCGCTTATATCATTCTTCTGTCCTGCATTTTATCCTCACAGTAACTCTGTCTAAAAATGTGTTGAATTAATTTATACCTGGGGACCCAAAGCAGCTTATATCGTTCTTCCGTCCTGCATTTTATCCTCACAGTAACTCAGGCTGAGAGTGTGTGACTGGCCCAAGGTCAACCAGCAAGCTTCTATGGCATGAATAGGGATCTGAACCAATGTTCCCTCTAAGCTGTGGAATCTTGTGAGCAAAAATCCTACTTTGTGAGCTACTGGCATGAAAGTTGTGAGCGAGCGATTTGGCTGCTGCATAAATTAGTCTGCTCTGGAGCCGTCCTTCCTGAGCTCAGACAAAAATCTGTGAGCTGGAGGCTAAAAAACTGTGAGCTCGCTCACACTAACTCAGCTTAGAGGGAACACTGATCTGAACCCAGGTTTCCCAGACCCTAGTCCAACACTCTTAACCACTATTCTGCACTGGTTCTCTGTACAAATTGTGTATCTTTCCCTTACATGATGGGGGCAATTGGAAAACTGTGTAGTTATAATACACTTCTCTTCTCCCATATTCACAGAGGTTTTCAGGACAAGAGACCTTCAGAGGTGGTTTACTACTGCCTGCCTCTGCGTCACAACCCTGGTATTCCTTGGTGGACTCCCGTCCAAATACTGACCAGGTCCAACCTCGCTTGCCTTCCAAGATATGATGAGATCAGGCTAGACTGGCTATCTGGGTCAGGGCAATATCTAGTATGCTTGGCACAATTGTGTTGTTTGTTCTGTGAGGTTCAAGAGGAATCTTTGGAGTGTGGAAAGCTCTGGCACTGATCCTGTCCAAGAGCTGGATTTGGAATTGTCCTGTGTAACAACTGCAGCCCGAAAGAAACCCCTTGGTCTGGGCCTTGTCTCTCTTCCTGGTCTAGAAGAATAAGCTGGGGCTGGTGAGGAATCACATGTGATTTGGATCCTTCACTTGAGAAAGGCCCCTTTCCCTGTCTCCCTCTCCTGCTTTTCGCTATAATTGTCGCTCAACTGCTCCCAGTATTCTCAGATTTCTAAAGCATGCTCAGTTCTCCACAGGATGTCTTCTTGCATTTAAAAAAACCCCCCAAAGTCATGAGTTTAGAAAACCATTTTTTGTTTACCTAGAAAGTCTTCCTGGTCTGTGGGTGGTTGGCTTACCAGGTCTGCTGCTGTGTTACGCTATGGAGTCCTGTGAGCAAAAATTCTACTTTGTGAGAGACTGGCATTAAAGTCGTGGGAAGGTGATTCGGCTACTGCATCAGTTAGTTTGCTCTGGAGCCATCCTTCCTGAGCTAGGACAGAAATGTGTGAGCCGGAGGCTAAAAAACGGAGCTAGCTCACACTAGCTCAGCTTAGAGAGGATACTGAGCCGGAGGCTAAAAAACTGAGCTAGCGCACACTAGCTCAGCTTAGAGAGGATACTGAGCCGGAGGCTAAAAAAACTGAGCCAGCTCACATTAGCTCAGCTTAGAGAGGATACTGAGCCGGAGGCTAAAAAACGGAGCTAGCTCACATTAGCTCAGCTTAGTGAGGATACTGATCCGGAGGCTAAACAACTGAGCCAGCTCACATTAGCTCAGCTTAGAGAGGATACTGAGCCGGAGGCTAAAAAACTGAGCCAGCTCACACTAGCTCAGCTTAGAGAGGATACTGAGCCGGAGGCTAAAAAACTGAGCTAGCTCACACTAGCTCAGCTTAGAGAGAATACTGAATAAACCTCCCACTGTCCACTTGCTGTCCCTATTGACACTCAATGCAGTGGTGGGATAAAAACGGGGAAGAGTCCGTGGACTGATGGTGCAACATCACGTCCAGTGCAAACCCAGAAGTGACATCACCACCCTGGTGTGATGATCTAGGATCCCCCCCAATACAACATGGGTGTCAGAACCCACAGCTAACAATGAAGTACACACATTCAGGAACGGTTATACTTTTATTGCAAAGCTATAGATGCAGTAACACAGGCACTGTTAAGAATGGCCACAGCCAGTAGAGCATAATAGGATATAGGGTATTCGTATGCACCCCCCCCTCATGGCATTGGCCAATTAGGCACCCTCCCGCGTGCAGGATAAGACAGGCAACCGTTAGGTGGCTAAAGCTGAGAACTCGGAGTCTCTCACGGTACATAGGAGTTCTCCAGACAACACAACCTCCTCCTGCACATCTGTGGAGATAAGCGTTTCTGCAAAGGGAGAACAGCAGGGATAGGAATGCAATAGCAATTAACAAGATACAGAATGAACTCCCCAACCCCCATGGCAGCATAGCTGACAATGGGAAACCATATAATCTTGGGAATATCCTAGAGGGTCACGCTGATGCGGTGATGTCACTTCCAGGTTTGCACCAGAAGTGACATGTCAATGGCACGATGTCATTCCTGTCATCATTGTCCCCTCCCTCTCTTACCAGTCGCTGGCAAACCTAGAAGGGTGGAATGGCGTTCCTCTTTTCATGCCTGAACGAGCTCCTTCGCTATCAAATACCACCATCCATCTTTGATCATCTGAATGCTGCTACGTCACTCACCTTAAAAATGGGAAACAACCTGGGATAAAATTGACTGACGGTTATTTTTAGCCAAAGCACTTGTAGAACATCACTTCACTAATAGAAATTACAAGTGTGCTATCCCAAGGCATAACAATTTCAAGCAAAGCTGGACTCAGTGTAGATGAAATGCAGCGACTCTGTCGAAGCGGCTAGAGGTTTTGCAAGGCAACTTGCTATTAATGAAGTTGATTACCGTGACACGTTTCAGTTGTTACCTGCCGCCTCTGTTGTGTTTTGATTTATTGCACCTATGTCCTTTGAAGTACAGAAGGTTCGCTAGAATTAAAATGCACATTAGAACTGAACACTGTGATGTCAACCGACTTCCAAGCACAGCCCTGTTACGGATCCAGGAGGGCACTATGGTGGAGTCTCTAAACTATTTCAATGCAACGATCAGCCGCAGGGGAATGTCCCGTATTAGTGAAACCAACCAAACTGTGACAAGATATTGACAAAATTAAGCTTTGCAGTTCCACAGAAGTTTTTGTCAGGGTGGGTGTTCAGTCTAAAATGGACACGGGAAATAGGGGCGTAGCCAGGAATTTGTAAGGGGGGTACCGAGGGCACTGAGGGGGCATGACATCACTTATGATGTTAAAACGCCCCGAAAGCCAGGAGCAGCGAGCCCGTCTGCCCACAGCCAGGAGACAAGGAAGAGCCTCTTCCTCGTCTACTGGCTGTGGGTGAACGGGCTCGCCACTCACCTTAGAGGACTCATCTCTTGGTTCCCCCATTTAAACACCACTTAAGCTTAAGCTGTAAGTAGTGAGCCCGCCCACAGCTGAGTCTACTGGCTGTGGGTGGGGGAGCTGCTCGATGAGGCAGAGCTGTGGATGGGGCGGAGCTCAGTAATGAGGGGGCGTGGCCCCAAAATGCCCCACCGTAGCTATGTTTGGAGATGTGATAGGAAACCCCTCCCCCCAAAGTCTGCAGTTTGTAGCATTCTTTGAAGGGAAGAGAGCATTGCAAATTTAATTTTTATTTATTTTATTTATACATTCGACTTCTATACCGCTCTAATCCTTGACAGGTCTCTGAGCGGTTTACATATGGTTAGTGAAACAAGTGGATGCAAAACAGATTTCGAAGAGCATCAGTGGCTACTTAAGATTGAGAAGCAAAAAGCGGACCTCCCGTTTTGAAAATATAGGGTTGGATCCAGTCATCTTTGCTCATCTCGCCCAGTTCCCCCCCTTACTATAGTCCCCAAAGCTCTTGATTTTTGTCTATATGCAGGTCCCATGATCTCCTTGCACAGAATCACAGACTATTTTGGTAGCCAAAAGAGACTCTTCCTTCCTTTTTCCAACAGCTGAAAGGCTGGTTGGATCCAACCCAGTGAGAGCCAGTGTGATGTAGTAGTTAAGAGTGTTGGACTAGGATCTGAAAGACCCAGGTTCGAATCCCCACTTGTGCCATGGAAACTCGCTGGGTGACTTTGGGCCAGTCACACCCTTTCAGCCTAACCCGCCCCACAGGGTTTGCGTGAGGGTAACACGGAGGAGAGGAGAATGGCCAAAGCTGCTTTGGGTCCACACTGGGGAGAAAAGAGGGGCATAAATGGATTAAATAAATAAATTATAAACCAGCCCGTATTTTAAAAGCTAGTTCTTAATTCGATGTGTCTCCAGTATGGCTCAGAACACATGGGTCCCTTCTAAGGTAAAGAGTAGGAGGAAAATGCTGTAGCCGTTATATTTCTAAAAAGTGAACATAAATGTTAAGGGATGCATGTGAAGAGCCAATAGAGGCCAAACTGGATGGCCTTATCTTGTGCTGAAGGGCCAGTAACTCCCATAAGCCAAGTCCTGTTTAGCTGATCATCCCTTTTTCGATTGGTTACATTCAATGCTCCCTCTAAGCTGTGGAGTCCTGTGAGCAAAAATTCTACTTTCTGAGCTACTGGCATTAAAGCTGTGAGCAGGTGATTTGGCTGCTGCATCAATTAGTTTGCTCTGGAGCCATCCTTCCTGAGCTAAGACAAACGTGTGTGGGCTGGAGGCTAAAAAGCTGTGAGCTAGCTCACATTAACTCAGCTTAGAGGGAACACTGGTTACATTTGATTGTTCCCAAACCAGACAACAGTGTTGGTTCATTAGAAACATCTAGAATCTAACACAGCAGTATAATACTTTTTTTACCAGAGCCAACCGGATTGTCACATAATAGACAATCTTTGGTCCCAGATTTCGTTCAGGATCTCTTATGGATGACCTTAAAATTATCCCTGAGCCTAGAGAAATCTTGGGTGAGCACAGCCGGGTCAGTCATCCAGGCAGAGTTTGGAGCCCTCGGTGGGCAGAAGGAGGTATGGCTCAGTGGTAGAGGTCCCAGTTTCAATCCGTGGTATCTCCAGTTAAAGAAAAGGTAGAAGGGCCCCGTTCACATGCCGAATTTGCCACGGGAGAGCCACGATTGAATGGCGGATTTTCCGGGCGCAATCACACCGCAATATCTGGCAAGTGGAGCGCACCCGTGGCGTACCGCCGAAAATGCTTGATTAAAAAACTACCTCCTCGAAGGTACTAGCAAACGGTTTGCCACGGGCTGCCTCCAGACTCCCTCGGTGTGATTGCGCCGGTGCGCGACTTTTCCCTCCAGCCCCTCATTGACGCGCAGGCGTGGAGGGAAGGAACCATGGCGTGCCACCGACGCATGGGATCGTGTTCTGGCGGCTCTAATTACAGTGGCGCAAATAGCCCCGCCTCCCCCCCCCCACCGTTATCCGGCCCATGTGGCCGGGGCCTAAGAAATGTGAAAGACCCACAGGTTGACACCCCGGAGAGCTGCTGCCAGTCTGAGTAAACAAGACTGACCTTGATGGACCGTCATTCTGATTCAGTACAAGGAGAGATATATATGTACATATAGCCACTGACCAATGGTGGCGATACCATCGGGATTAGGAATCGCCCTTGGAAGCTCCGCCATAAATTGCATGGCACTGACAATGTGGGATTGGCTTGAACTATCTACTGGACAGTGTCACCCCAATGGGGAGGATTTGAGGATGCCATCAAAACCACTCAGGACCATCTTGTTTACAGAAAGCACTTTATTATTGTTATTATTCATACTTTTGTTGTTTTATCTGGTTTTATGTATGGGCTCAGGCCCCTTGTAAGCCGCCTCTAGCGGGGAGGGCGGGGTAAAAAAAAAGCCTAAATAAATAAATAAATAAATAAATCTTTTAAAAGCAGGATTTTCCCTCTTTTGAAATAAAGCTCTCGTTCTTTAATTTACCTTGTCAGATTTTGAAAATCTGATTTATTTAAAACAAACAAAAAAATCTTTAAGTGGGGTGTCTCAGTCCTCCAGGAGGGGTGATGAACCCTATGGTCTCATCATAGTTCTAGCCCTGATCAAACACTTGCACCGGAGTTTAAGAAGACATGTGAACCATAAATCAATAAGTTTTCTTCTTTGCCGAGATCCTCGAACTTTAAATATTGATCTGTATCAAATCAAATGCCCCAAGCACTGCCAGGCTTGCGTGATTGAAAATGTTTTACCTTTCTTTTTGCTCTCAACTAAAAATAAAGCTGGAGATAATATCTGGAAGTCCAAGAAAGGATTTCCCTTATTAAACCGACCCAAAGTAAATTCCTTTTGGGCTATCGATCTGCTCTTCTGCAATATGAAAATGAAAGATGTTTATTTTGACGATGTGCCTGCTACACCGACTTGGTTGCTTATTGCTGGGGATTCATAAATCCAGCCCAGTTCTGGGTTTCTGAGATGGTCTTTGGATCCTGTTTCCATCCAATTTTATTCTGAACGTGCACGTGGACTGAAAGTGGGACTTTGGTGTGTGTGGACTAGCAGAAACTGCAGTCCATCTATCTGTACATTTTATCCTGCTTTTCTGCTAAGGAGAATGTGACAGACAGGAGGTGGACCTTCCCCTGAAGGGAGAAACAGCCACTCAGCTGAGCCTATGGGAGTGCGGCTTCTTCATCCAATCACCTTTGGAGGAGGGGCTGGAATGTTGCAGGGAAACATGGGGGGGGGTTGAGATCTGCCTCAGAGAGAGCGCAGTGATTGTTTTGGGGTTTTCCTCATTAAAAGATAGGGTTGCCGGCTCTGGGTTGGGAAATACCTGTAGATTTTGGGGGTGAAGCCTGTGCAGTGTTCCCTCTAAGCTGAGTTAGTGTGAGCTAGCTCACAGTTTTTTAGCCGCCGGCTCACATATTTTTGTCTTAGCTCGGGAAGGATGGCTCCAGAGCAAACTAAATGTATGCAGCAGCCAAATGGCTCGCTCACCATTTTAATGCCAGTAGCTCACAAAGTAGAATTCCTGCTCACAAGACTCCACAGCTTAGAGGGAGCATTGGTTCAGGGGTCTCCTGTGGGCCCAGCGCGGAGTGGCATGGAGTGGCGGAGTCTAGCAGAGGTGGAGTCTGGAAGGCGTGGCAACGCGGCGGCGCGGCGGAGCCAGTAAAAGGACGGAGCCGGAAGCTGTGACTGCCGCGGGGCCGCGGACCGGAAAGGCGGGCCCACCAGAGGAAAGCCACCAGATAGACCTGTTCCAGGGGCCAGGAAAGCAGAACGCCGGGAAAAACAAGGAGATGCCGAACAAAATCGACTGAGCCCTGCTGCCTGGGTGTCGATAGGGAAGACACCCCCCCCCATACAACAATGTGGCCCAAGATAGGTAACGTAAAAATAATGTAAACCGCTCAGAGACCCTTCGGGGTCAGAGTGGTTTAGAAGTCGAAAGATAGATAGATAGATAAATAAATAAATAAATAAATAAATAAATCTTAATAGGTGGTATAGTCCTTAGATTCTAATACCATGCAGCTCCTCCCTCTGTGATAAATACAAAACTTCTCAGTATTGGAGGGGAGGGTTTGGGGATGGGATGTAATGCCATACAGACAGGATAAAATGCCATACAGTCTACCTTCCAAAGCAGCCATTTTCTCCAGGGGAATGGACGTCTATCATCTGGAGACCCGTTGTAATTCCAGGAGATGTCCAGCCACCACCTGGCGATTGGCAACCTTAGTACATGTTCAGACCGTCGGAAGGATACCTTTACCTGGTAGTGTGGCAGAGTGGTTTAACTCTGCCTCTGAGAGAAAATAGAGTACCCGATTGTGGTGAGCAGACCTTGTACCATTTAGCCTGGCTCTTGGGCAAGGACAGGTTGGCGTGGATGGAATCCTTTGTGTGAGAGAGGAACTGTCCTAGGGGTTGGTCGCCAAAAGCCTGTTTGTGCCTGAAAGCGTGAAAGAAAATTCAAACCACACCCTGAAGCCATAACTAGCTTAAATTTACGTGCCTCAGCCAGGTTTCTCCTTTGACTACCTGGAGACCGCTGCTGCTGCTCTGTTCTTTGAAACCAACCTGTAAATAATTGAATCTTCTTTGTTATTTATGGACAACTCCTGCCTCGGTGATCTCCATGTTCTGCTCGCTCACCACAGAACTTCCCTCATGGCAGTGAACTCAAGGCCTTGACACCTGCTGCCATAAGAACACCTGGTAACTGAGAGGAAGGTTTACAGTTTAAACCCAAACCTGGTCTCCCAAAATCATAAGAGGCTGTGTGGGTCCCCTCAGTTGGTAGAAAAGGCCTGCCTCAGAGAGCAAGACAGCCTACATGGTTGTCCCTTTCCCATTTTATCCTGACAACAACCCTGTGAGGTGGAGGGATGCTGAGAGAGTATCAGTGCCATGGGTATTGTCTCCTCATCACTAACCCTCAGCTAGGGTTGCCAAGTCTACTTACCTTGGCAGCGGGGGAGCCTCACTGGACTCCGGGAGCTCTCTGGTGATGCGCGCGCATGCTGCCAGCACATCACAAGAAGTGACGCGCTATGTCGCTCACGTTGAGGGCGTGGCCACAATCGTCGGAGGGAAAACCATCGAGTTTTCCCTCCGATGATCGGGGCCATGCCCTCAACGTGAGCCAGGCTACGGGGGGCGGGGTCCCCCCCGGGTCCCGATTCTGCGGCGGCGGAAATCGGGCCTCCAAAGCAGGGGTTTACCCGCCCCCACTTGGCAGCCCTACCCTCAGCCCTGCTCGTAAGACCAGCGCATTAACAGACACATTTCAGTCAGTGATAAGATTTCTTTGAAACACTGAGGACTAGAAAGCACCCTTTCTTTCCTTTCTATAGAATTTCTGCTCTCCTCGTGCTTTAAGTTCAGGACTCCCCTGTGAGTGCACGCATAAAACAGAATCTACAACAAGAAGGGGGCCGGAGACCCCCGGGCCTTGATCATACCGCTGAACTGCTCGCCCTTGCCGTTGGTTACAGTTAAGGTGTCATTTAATAAAGTGGCCCAATAGTTAAACCCAGCACTCGTGTCTGTCTCTTATTTCATCTTCGGTGGCAAAAAGCCTGTCTCAGAGAGCAAGACAGCCTACAAGGTTGTTCCTTTCCCATTTTGTCCTGACAACAACCCTGTGAGGTGGAGGGGTGCTGAGAGAGTATCAGTGCCATGGGTATTGTCTCCTCATCACTAACCCACCGCCCTGCTCGTAAGACCAGCGCATTAACAGACACATTTCAGTCAGTGATAAGATTTCTTTGAAACACTGAGGACTAGAAAGCACCCTTTCTTTCCTTTCTATAGAATTTCTGCTCTCCCACGCTTTAAGTTCAGGACTCCCCTGTGAGTGCACGTATAAAACAGAATCTACAACAAGAAGAGCATTTTTTTTGGGGGGGGGGAATTCCCTGTCACCATTTTCCATCATGCAGAATGATGTTCTGAAGGAGAAAACTGGTAAGTATTTCTCCTCCGTTGGCAATTCTTGGTGTCAACATGAAAGCCATAGATGAAGAGAATATCAAAGTCTTTGAAGGATCAAACATTTAGAACATCTTATTTGTGATAATTTTGCAAAAAAGAAAAATGCAAAGTTTTGTTTCTTTCTCTTTTTTTCTCTCAAAAGGTGTCCCGGAATGCGAGAAATAGACAGTTCTGAAGAGTGTGTATCAAAGCGGTCTATATAGAAACAAGCAGGTAGAGTGCAGATACAAAAGATCTGCTACAAAGGAGATGAAAACCATGGGCGGTCTCTGAAGAAAGCACATTTCAGTGATGTTGCTTGGGCATATTTAGTGTCACCAGTGCTGGTTGTTTCTTTTGTTCCCCTGAGATTATCCTTGAAATGATGCACACCTGTGGCTTTATAACACATTCCTTATATTCTTAGAGAAGCTGTCTCAGGGTTGTGGAGATTAGGGATGGGCACGAACCGGCTCACAACCCTAAATTCGTGATGAACTGTGCCCAGTTCATGGTTTGCAAACTGAGTTTCGTACCATCCAGTTGCCACGACCCTCCCAGGTGGTTTTGGCAGGTTTGTGCAGTTCAGGTCAACAGACACTGCCTTCGGAGTTCACTTGCAAGTGAAGGTAACATGATTTGCAAGTGAAATCAGAAGGCATTTAAATGCCTTTTGAGTTCACTTGTGAGATGTGCTGCTGCATTGGAGCAGCTTGCAAAAGCCATTTAAAGGGAATGGCTTTTTCAAGCTGCGTGGTGCATGAGTGATGTCCAAGCAGCAAGGTCAGCTGGAAATGGCGACCCAGAAGCCACACTGCATCACGAACCACCAACCAGTTCGTTAAACAGGAAGGTTTGTGGAGGTTCATGGTTTGTGAGACCCCATAAACCACAAACCTTCTACAAACCTCTATTTTCCCAGTTCATGCCCATCCCTACTTGAGATATTTCTTGGAGTGGTGTGATGGACACCATTCCAATGAGCTTTGCCCTCATCGCTTGGGCAGATCATGCAAGTTATATATTGAGCAGAACACTCAACCCATGAGAGAGTGTTGCCAGGTTTATGTGTAATCTCATCTAAGTCACATGCATGCAAGTTGCAAAGGTTTGTGGGAATCTTCTTGTAATCTTTAAGCATAGAGGTGACTCTAACGCCTTTAATGACATACATAAGTTATTACTTAGAGAGGAGATATTTTGGGTTTTCAAGTTAAATACCTTGTCCCCATCTGGATTGAATAATAATATTGACTATTCCTGGCTTTTTGGTATGTGTTTTTGTAAACGTCTGAGATCCTACCTTCTGTCATGTCTCTTTAACAGTCTTAACAGTTGGGTTTGATCTGTATAGTCCTTGCGTAATAATTATAAGCATGAAGGTTGTGTGTGTAAATTGAGGTACTATTCTCCAGAAAATTGTGCTTGTGAGAACATGGAATACTCACAGCGGTAACTGGTTTTGAAAAGTGTTTTAAAATTTTTGTAAATAATTTTGGAGGTAAGGGTGGATTGTATATACATATTGCAATTGATTTTTAGGAACCTTAGCATTACATGCCTGGACAACGTTCTATCCCCTCTTTGAAAAAGCTTTCTCTTAATGGGATTGTAACAGGCTAGGAGGCTCCATCAGAGGTGTAGAAGTGTCCTTTCAACAGTCTTCACATATGCATTTCTGAAACTGAATGACTTGGAACACTCATCTGTTGCACTTTGGAATTAGCAGACTGGATACGTTTATTTGGCACAAGTGCTTCACTCCATTAAGAATGTGGATGAGACTGGAAATGCTTTTGGACTGAGTATATATGAATTATGATCTGATTGCTGTATGTACTGAATGTAGATTGTATGCAAGAGTATCTTTATTAACTGTAATAATACATGAATAGCACATTTGGTTCACAGTAATTTGTTCACCGTTGTTTGTGTTCTTGTATTGATCTTCTTTCCGTGAATCTCGTTGATTATTTATATAATAGTCCCAAAAGCCAGCTAAACTTGTGGCCATTGCTACAACCATTGGCAGTGAATTTCATAATTTAATTTAATTACTTGTTGAATAAAGAAGTACTTGGGAGGGAACAAAGGTCTTGTCAGATCTTGTCAGAACCCGGAAGCTAAGCAGGATCAGTACTTGGAAGGGAGACCACCAAGGAAGACTCTGCAGAGGCAGGCAATGGCAAACCACCTCTGCTTCTCACTGGCCTTAAAAGCCCCTTGTTGGGGTCAGTACTTGGATGGGCGACCACCAAGGAAGGCTCTGCAGAGGAAGGCAATGGCAAAACCACCTCTGCTTCTCACTTGCCTTGAGAGCCCCTTGCTGGGGTCAGTACTTGGAAGGGAGACCACCAAGGAAGACTGCAGAGGCAGGCAATGGCAAACCACCTCTGCTTCTCACTTGCCTTGAGAGCCCCTTGCTGGGGTCAGTACTTGGAAGGGAGACCACCAAGGAAGACTGCAGAGGCAGGCAATGGCAAACCACCTCTGCTTCTCACTTGCCTTGAGAGCCCCTTGCTGGGGTCAGTACTTGGAAGGGAGACCACCAAGGAAGACTGCAGAGGCAGGCAATGGCAAACCACTTGCTTCTCACTGGCCTTGAAAACCCTATGCTGGGGTCACCATAAGTCAGCTGTGACTTGATGGCACTTGTTGTTGTTGTTGTTCAGTCGCACAGTTGAGTCTGACTCTTCACGACCCCATGGACCAGATCCCGCCAGGCCTTCCGGTCTTCCGCCGTCCTCTGAAGTTGGCTCAACTTCATGTTCGTTGCATCTATGACACTGTCTAACCATCTCATCCTTTGCCGTCCCCGTCTTCTTTGACCTTCAATCTTTCCCAGCATCAGGGTCTTCTCCAGTGAGTGCTCCCTTCTCATTGGGTGGCCAAAGTATTTGAGCTTCACACTTCACACACACAAAGAAGAACTTTCTTTTGTCCATCTTGAATCTATTGCTCATCAACTTCTTCAGGTGCCCCCCATGTTCTAAACATTATATGGGAGAAAAAGTTCTTCCTATCCACTTTCTGTACATCATACACACGTATGTGTTCAACTACGACCCTTTTCATTTTCACATGTTGTAGTAAAGCTTTTCCTTTATCTGTATCAATTGCTGGTATTTTAGATCTGTTTCTTTCTGTTGTACCATTTTTTGCCCCAATAACAAGCAACGGATGTCAAATAATGTGAAACATTGCATCAATTCATTGGGGGGGAAAGCTGGCAAGAGGGAACAGAAAACAGTGTGAAAATAAAGACTTGACTGTTCAGTTCGCACAGGGAAGAAGCAAAACTGATTTTCAACTCCAAATGGAGAGGTTGAAAAATTCTGTAGCATTCCTGATTCTACAGTTGAGCAGAGTAACCTTGATAGTTCTGGCTGCTTGTCTTCCTATCACGATTTCCTGTCACATGATGTCCTGTCACTTGGTTGTAGCTCAGTGGGCTCTATGCAGGAGCGGCCCCAGGTCTGGAAATGCCGAAGACTACTGATTTACATGCGCAGGCAGTTGTGAACATATCTGCCATTGTACAGTGGCAGAAAGTACTTTAATATAACCACAAGGGGAAGTATCTGTTTCTTTGTTTCTGCTTGGTTTTCATATACATTACAGCTTTGCATGAAGTCGCAAGGGAATTGAGCTTCTGCAGCCCAGCGAAAACTATTTGTTCAGGCTTGAAGGCATACAATTCCCCGGCCAGTTTATGCAAAGAGAGATGTAAGATGCAAAAGGGAGGTGGAGGTACATCTATTCCTTATTTCAGGAAACTGGCAAACAGCTGATAGAGTTTCCTGGTTGATTCTGCATGGCTGGAATCTAAAGACTGATTCCTAGGGTCATTAAGAGGAAAACTAGTGCGGTATTGGGGAATGGCTCCATGCATTCCACTCCTCCTCTAAGTGACAGAAGGTGGCAAAGGATATTCTCTCATTCTGGAGCACATGGATGACCAGCTTTTTCCCCTTTTTGTCATCAAGTCACAGCTGGTATATGGCAACATCATGGGGTTTTCAAGGCAAGAGTTGGAGGAGGAGATTGGATTTATACCCTGCCCTTCACTTGGAGTCTCAGAGCAGCTTACAAACTCCTTTCCCTTCCCCTCCCCATAACAGACCCCCTGTGAGGTGGGCGAGCTGAAAAAGCTCTTGACAGAAACTGCTTTTTTCAAGGAGAAGAAGAAGAGGAGGAGGAGGAGGAGGTGGAGATTGGATTTATACCCCGACCTTCACTCGGGAGTCTCAGAGCAGTTTACAAACTCCTTTCCCCTCCCCTCCCCACAGCAGACACCCTGTGAGGTAGGTGGGGCTGAGAGAGCTCTGACAGAAACTGCTCTTTTTCAAGGACAGCTCTGACAGAACTACGGCTTGCCCAAGGTCATCCAGCAGTTGCAAGTGGAGGAGTGGGGAATCAAACCCGGTTCTCCCAGATTACAGTCCACGCACTTAACCACTACACCAAACTGGCTCTCTAATGTTCAGAGGTGGTTGGCCGTTGCCTATCTCATGACCTTTGCCTTCCTTGGAAGTCTCCCATCCAAATACTAACCAGGGCTGACCCTACTTAGGTTCAGATACCTGGTGAGATCAGGCTAGCCTGGGCTATCCAGGTCAGGGCTAGCATAGGGAATGACTTTTCAGGTGAGCATCTTTGAACCGACCTTGAATAAATGGTCTAGGATTCCGTGCAATACTCTGATCTGTGGATTATTCAGAGAAAGTGTTGCTGAAGAATCAGACATCCTGACAATAGCAGGACCCAAAAGCATGGCTCGTCGATCTTTGTTTGCATGTGGCACTGAGGTGACTCTGGGGTGCCAGGGTTCCCACTATCGCGGGAGACCTCCAGCCTTAAACTAACTGTTCCTGATGCCAGTCGGAGCAAGCAGTGGGAGTGAATAAACAATAAAAAAAGTCAAGCTGGTGTTGTGGGGAAACACATACATCAGCTTGGTGTAGTGGTTAAGAGTGTCACACTCTATTTGGAGAACCGGGTTTGCTTCCCCACTACTCCACATGAAGCCAGCAAGGTGACCTTGGGTCAGTCACAGTTTTCTCAGAGCTCTCTCAGCCCCACCTACCTTACAAGGTGTCTGTTATGGGGAGAGGAAGGGAGGGAGACTGTAAGCTGCTCTGAGACTCCTTTGGGTAGTGAAGAGCAGGTCTAAAAACCAACTCTTCTTCTTCTGCTCCTGCTCCTCCCTGGATGACCTTGGGCAAGCTGTAGTTCTGACGAGAGCTGTTCTGGAAAAAGAGCAGTTTCTGTCAAGAGCTCTTTCAGCCCCACCTACCTCACAGGGTGTCTGTTGTGGGGAGGGGAAGGGAAAGGAGTTTGTAAGCCGATCTGAGACACCTTTGGGTAGTGAAGGGCAGGGTATAAATCCAATCTCTTCTCTTCTTCTTCTTCCCCTCCTCCTCCTGCTTCTCCTTCTTCTTCTTCATTAGTCCTTTTGAGGAATCGCTGAAAATGTTACGGTTTTATCATAGAGCTTCCAGTGATTCCTAGAGAGGCATAACAGCATCGCTGGGGTTTTCCTCTGAAGAGATGTCATGCTGTCACTGTTCCCACCTATGTCCCTGCCCTCGGGGGGACGCGCCTGGCAACTCTATTCATCTCAGAGAAAAGGCTGACAGTAGACCCCTCCCCAAAAAGTTTCTTTCTCAACTAGACGAGGAGAGTTCTCTCTATTAGCAGCGCATTTCCTTCTCTGCCTGCAATCTGAGGCAGGACAATCTGACACAAGATTGTAGACTGACAAAGCTGTGTTGTATTAAGGAACTAATAAATACAGAGCCTCGGGTGGGAGGGCAACCATTATTAAAGGACACGAGCAAAGCTGAGCCCTGCTGTCCTCCTCGGCTGTGGAGTGTGCGGGCATTCTGGATCTGCAAGGCCTTCCTGCTCTTATTGTTCAGGCCTCTTGGGGTCGTCAGTCAGTTAGCAGATTTCTGGCTAGTACGCGCTGTTCAGAAACGCATTCAGTGTGTTATTGGCCTGCTACTTTGCATACGGATATGAGAGACATTTTTAAGGGCGCAATTAAATTAGTAAAGGTAAAGGGTAAAGGTTTCCCTTGCTCGAAAGCCAGTCAAATCCGACTCCAAGGATGCGGTGCTCATCTCCGTTTCCAAGTCGAAGACTGTCCAAAGACATTTCCGTGGTCATGTGGCCAGCCAAGGTGCATGGAGCGCTGTTACCTTCCCAGCAAAGTGGTTCCTATTTATCTACTTGCAATGTCTTGCTTTCGAACTGCTAAGTTGGCAAGAGCTGGGACCAGAGACGGGAGCTCACTCCGTCATGCGGCACTCGGGTCTCGAACTGCTGAACTACTGGCCTGCAGTTCAGCATCTTAACCACTTGAGCCACCGCAGCACCGACTGTGATTAAATTAATCTGAATGCTTGTCTTTAAAGGGGGAGCCTGTTTCGAGCCCTTCCTTTCAAGGAACAGGACAGTGAGCGTGTCAGCTCCTAAAAAAAAAGAAAAGCTCAGAGGACATTTAATTGCCTTCAGAAGGCATTTAAATGCCTTTCGAGTTCCACGGGGCAAGAAAGCTTAGAAGGGCACTCAAGAGTGGTACCTTCAGTACATCTCCAACAATCCCCTTTTCTGCTAGCCCAGTCCTGCTGTATGCCACCTAGGTCATGGTGAGTCTTTCAAAGGCATTCCCATGAGCCTTTGTGAAACATGCAGTTAAATGCCCTCTGAGCTGTCTTCTCCTGGGTCCCATGATGCCCCCCCCCGATTGCACAGTGGGAGGGAGAGGGAAGCCCAAGGACAAGCTGCGGTGCTCTCGCCCTGGCCGCTGCCAGCAGCAGGAAGCAGGGATCTCTCCTCGAAAATAAGATTTTTGCCATAGCTATTTGTGGGGCAGGGCTTTTAATCAAGGGGGCAAGGCCCCCAAATGCCCCACTGTAGCTATGGCCTGAACAGGCTTCTTCAGTGCCTGTGCTTACCCTGTCCAGGGCCTGGGCAGCTACCTTCTAGCAGTCAGTCCTGCCCAGTGTTCCCTCTAAGCTGAGATAGCGTGAGCTAGCTCACAGTTTTTTAGCCTCCAACTCACAGATTTTTGTCTCGGCTCAGGAAGGAGGGCTCCAGAGCAAACTAATTTATGCAGCAGCCAAATCGCTCGCTCACAACTTTCATGCCAGCAGCTCACAAAGTAGAATTTTTGCTCGCAAGACTCCACAACTTAGAGGGAACATTGGTCCTGCCTGCCTTGCACAGGATGGAAGCTGAACCCTGCTTGGCCCACGTGGAAGTGTGGCCCCAGGAGGTTGGTTCTCGGTGCCACCTTGGACTTTTGCCCAGGTTCCCACAAAGACTGCCTCTGGGAACACTTTAGATGTGGTAAACCTGCTGGTGTAGTGAAACCTCAAGGCCAGATCCTTGCAACATGATTTACTTGTGACATTCCTTCCAAAAATGGGTTGGGTACTTCGTTTGGTACAGACTACAGCTGCTCATGTGTTGATTTGGTGTAGTGGTTAAAAGCGTGGACTCTAAACTGAGAGAACGAGGTTTGAGTCCCCACTCCTCCACATGCAGCTGCTGGTGTGATTTTGGGTCAGTCATAAGTTCTTTCAGAGCTGTTCTCTCAAGAGCAGTCCTCAGAAGAGTTCTCTCAGCCCCACCTACCTCACAGAGTGTCTGTTGTGGGGAAGGGAAAAAAAGATTGAAAGCCGCTCTGAGACTCCTTCAGGTAGTGAAGGGCAGGGTATAAATCCAGTCTCCTCCTCCTCCTTCTTCCTGTCTGAAACAGCACCACCAGTTGCTTCCCTGCCTTCCAATTCAGGGTGTCAGATCGCATTTCCGGTGGAATCCCATGGCATTCGGCGTCCGCCCATGTCCCGTCGTGAACAGGTTTCCCCCCCCCAAGTCTCCACAGGATGCGCATAAGCGCCCAACGGCGCATGCGCACAAAGAGGCCCCCTCCCGTTGCAGCCAGGCTTGCCGCCTCTGGAGGGTCGCTATGGCCACTGTCGCGCAAGCGGTTAGAGCGGCTGTGACGAGGGGGGCCACCTCCCCCTCCATTGCCTATGCCTCGGAGCTCTGTTGGGGTCCAGAAGCATCTGTCGCCCTCTCCGGTAAGCCCACCACCCGCCTTCAGATGTGCAGATACGATTGCTCAGTCATGCGTATGCACAAACTTCAGTTTTTTTTAAAAATCCATCCCGTTTGCCACAGAAGCGGCACCTAGTGATTGCTGGTGTGATCGTGCCGCACCACTTCTTTGCCGCGCTGCAGGATGGTCGTGTGATCGGCACCTGCCCCCTAATCACGGGACCTAACCTCCATGGGACCTCGAAGGGACGTCTGATCACGCAACCGCACGTTATTTTCCTCTGGGGCAAACAGCCATGCTCCCCCCCCCGCATTTTCCGGCCTGTATGACCGGGGCCAGAATTACCCTTTAAAGGCCTAATTTACCCTGGACCCACTTTCTCAAGGGACTATCTCTCCTGATATGAAACTGTGCCAAACCAACATACATCCCAACAATAAAGGGACCTATCATGGAAACCATAGCTCACCTACCTTTGTAGGTAGATTTATACATTCATCGCTTGCAGGATCATGAGGGCCTGTGTTGCCTTTGATTAGCTCCTCTCTTGTATCTGAATTTTAGAACATTTCATACCTAAATGTCTGAGATGGAAGCGTTCTTGGTAAATTCTTTCGGTGAGCAAACTGTAGGCCCCATGGAGATAATTGGCTCTCTGTAAAATGTTTCCACTTATGCTCATGCAGCTTCAGGACAAGTCTAGTGTCATAACGGTTTTATTTATTAGAAGATTAATACCTGACCTTTCAATTTAAAAATAAATAACCAAGGCAGCTTACCATAAAATCCAAACATAACAGTTAAAAATGGATAACAGCAGCCATTAAAACTTACCTGCACCTGGGACAGTATTTAACTCAAAATGGCATTCTAGACTAACAAGAAACAATAGTTTTTGGCTGATACTGAAACCTCTAAGAATGCAGCTATTCACAGTATATATGGCTGCCAGACCCTTCAGTGGAGGCGGGGGTCCCCCACAAAAGGCCCTCCCTACCCAGCCACCAATCAGCTGGCTGGCGGGAGGACTTAGCTGGAGAAAGAGGACTTAGCTGGTGAAAGGACTGAGCTGGCATCCACAGGAAGTGACATCATCACACCAGTGATGTCCACGCAATGCTCTGGTATTTGGGCAAAATCTCTATGATAGAAGCTGGTTTTACCATAGAGTTTTTGCTCAAATACCAGAGCATTGTCTGTATGCTGCTGGTGTGATGACATCACTTCCTGTGTGATGCCAGCAACAACTTCCTCCAGGTAAGCCCCCCCATCTCCTACCAGTTGAGGGGTGGAAGAAAAAATGATGGAAGGCATTAATGGTGATGCTCTAGGAATTTCTCTAATCTCTATGGTGCTCTAGGAATGTCTCCATGTTATCTTCACAATATCCATGTGAAGTGAGTTAGGTTTAGAGAGAATGACTGACCAAAGTTTCCATAATGAGCTTCTTGATTTGAGAGAGATTTGAACCCAGGCCTCTGCTTATAGGCTGGTGTTCTAACCATCTCACCTCAGGGGCTCTCAAAAATTACATGGAGGGATGGACCTTCTATTTTGCTAGTCTTATCACCATTTTGCTAGTCTTATCAAAGCTTTTGTTTGTTTCCTTTCAATTCTGTGCTTCACCCTGGAAGAAATCTCCGAGCTGAACTCAACATTTCTCTTTAGGCGAAAATCTAATGGTGTTTGTAATTGTCATGCCAAGCAGAGGGTTTCTCTTTGTCTCCTGGAGAGCCATGGTTCCTCCCAATACACGTTCAGCGTATCATGCCTTCTGCTTTAATAAGTAACAAACGACTATGATTATTATTACTAATACACGTTGCTCTGATAAGTCTAATTTTGCAAAGAGGCACATTTGTCTAAATTATCCGAACAATAATACTATCAGTTCGCGGTGCTTTGATTGCATTGGAGGAAGCGAGGGCTCTAAATGGAAACTTAATTGATCGGGATTAGAGGGGCTATAACAGCTGTGAAATGACAACGCCGAGTCGGTTAAGTGACAGAGGGACTCAAAGTGAAACTGGAAATGAATGGGATAATTACTCAAATGTGATTCTCAAGGAGATTATGAGGATGATATTTTCTACCTTCTATTTCTATGATATTTCTATGGTATGACATTTCTGTGCCATGATATCATATTTTCTATGATAGTTCTATGATATATTTTCTGTTTCCAGCAGCCACCGGATCCCGATGCCTGTACTGGATAGACTTGAATTCATACTGTAGTATTCCCCTTTCCTATGTATGGGTGTGAAAGTTGGACAATGAAGAAAGCAGACAGGAAAAACGATTCCTTCGGAACGTGGTTTTGGAGGACAGTTTTACAAATGCCGTGGACCACCAGAAAGAAAAATAAGTGCGTTCTAGACCCAACCAAGCTTGAACTCTCTCTAGAAGCTAAAATGACTCAACTGAGGCGATTGTACTTTGGTCACATTATGAGAAGACGGAAGTTACTGGAGAATAACACCAGGAAGAGCTGGTGCAGGAAAAGAGGAAGACCCAACATGAGATGGATGGACTCCATCAAGGAAGCCCCAAAGGCCCTCAGTCTGCAAGACCTGAGGAAGGCTGTTAACAATCAGACATTTTGAAGGTCATTAATTGATAGGGTTGCCACAAGTTGGAAGCAACTTGAGAAGACGGAAGTTACTGGAGAAGACAATAACGCCAGGAAGAGCTGAAGACAGCAGGAAAAGAGGAAGACCCAACATGAGATGGATGGACTCCATCAAGGAAGCCCCAAAGGCCCTCAGTCTGCAAGACCTGAGGAAGGCTGTTAACAATCAGACATTTTGAAGGTCATTAATTGATAGGGTTGCCACAAGTTGGAAGCAACTTGACAGCACACACACACATATAGGATAGGATTTGTGATGGTCTTGTAATGGGACTTATGGCTTGATCCTCCAAACTGTTGTCCCTATACCATCTTATTGGACAGAGTGGTACACCTCCAGCTTAGCCCCGAGCTTTTCTGTGCATGGTGACGATGTGAGTTGTGCACTGCCAGTTTTATTGGCAGTTTAGAAAATTAGAATATTTCATTATTTCTGCATCAGGAGGTTCATCATCCTTTCTATAGATGCTCAAACACCTGCCGGTTTGGCCGACATTCCGTTCACAAGCAGGGAGCTATTTTTTTGTCGATCAGTTTGGCTGTTTGCGAATAGTTCAAGCCTGTTCGTTGATTATATTCTATGCATTTGTATAGTACAGTACATTTATGAAGCACATTCCTCTTTCCATTCTGCTAGGACCATTTGCAACTTTGCTTTTAATATTTGCTTTATATTTTAAAGGATGTGTTAAATAATTGCTGTGATTTTGAACACATGAACATGTGATGCCACTTCCTACTGAATCAGACTCTTGGTCCATCAAGGTCAGTATTGTCTACTCAGGCTGGCAGTGACTCTCCAGGGTCTCAGGCTGAGGTCTTTCACATCACCTACTCCCTGGTCCTTTTAACTGGAGATGCCGGGGATTGAACCTGGGACCTTGTATTTATCAAGCAGATGCTCTACCACTGAGCCACAGCCGTCCCTAACCTAGTTTTTTAAGTCTTTTTTTGTTGTTGTTCTAATGTAGTTTATTCTCTTGTGCATATGTGCAAATGCATATGTGTTTGATTATGCTGGCAACTTTGTAAAATGTTCGATTATTCTTTTAAACTGGCCTGATGCTCAATTTCCCTCACTCGCTTCAGGAGCCAGTTTGGTGTAGTGGTTAAGTGAGCAGACTCTGATCTGGGAGAACCAGGTTTGATTCCCCACTCCTCCACTCGCAGAAGCTGGATGACCTTGGGCGAGCCATAGTTCTGTCAGAGCTGTTCTTGAAAAGAGCAGTTTCTGTCAGAGCTCTCTCAGCCCCACCTACCTCACAGGGTGTCTGCTGTGGAGAGGGGAAGGGAAAGGAGTTTGTAAGCTGCTCTGAGACTCCGAGTGAAGGTCAGGGTATCAATCCAATCTCCACCTCCTCCTCCTCCTCCTCTTCTTCTTCTCCTCCTTCTCCTTCTCCTTCTCCTCCTCCTCCTCCTCCTCCTCTACATCTCTCACAGCCTTCAGGAGTCTGGGAAAGACTGTAGGTATAGATGTGTTTTTTTTTTAATTCTGAAATCCCTCTGGTGGTAGTTCAATTTTGGTTTTGCTGTTTATTTTTATTGTTCATGTTTTGTTTTGTTTTGTTTTAAATCCCTTCACTATCATTGTGTAAGTCACATTTTGACGGAAAGCAGGATGAAAGTATTTTAAAATAAAAAAAGAAATAAAAATAGCTATTCAGATGTAATTGCTGGTTTTGACACAAATGACTGAACAAACCCCGACTCTGCCTTGACGTCAGGACTCTGCTTAAATTGGACTGTCTGTCTGATGAGCAGATGTTAAACATTTCATCTTCCTGTGAAGAATCAGCATGCAGGACTTTGTTTTGTAAATATGCAACACTTTGATATGCAAAACTTTGCTGCTTATTACTTCTGATCTTATAATTTCCCTTTAAAGCCCCGCAGATCATTTGTCATCTCAGGATCACAAAAAAACGCATGAAATTGTGTTTATTTCCCCCCATTGCAGCTATTATGTGGGTTCTTCTCTCCCTTTTGTCCTCTCATTTTACTCAGGACTCATGATTGCCCGTGGCCTGCTCCACAGAAGCACCACAAGAGCATCCTGTGATGCCTAAATTAGTCCACTCGGGCACATACATAGACCAATCCAAACCAAATGAGGGTCTCATTGAAGGATCCAGGTCTGCCAATATGTTTTAGGTACCTAGAGGAGAGCTCAGGATGTGAAATGGAAGGGTATAACCAGGGCTTTTTTTGTAGAAAAAGCCCAGCAGGAACTTATTAGCATAATAGGCCACACCCAACAGCAGAAACTCATTAGCATATTAGGCCACACCCCTGATAGGACAACTCATTAGCATGTTAGGCCGCACCCCCATGTTACCAGAAGTGTGGTCATCCAGCCACACCCACCTTTTGCTTCTTATTCTGTTTACCTTGTTTGTTGTCAAAACGGCCAGGGTTTTTTTTGTAGCAGGAACTCCTTTGCAGGTTAGGCCACACACCCCTAATGTAGCCAATTCCAATGGGTTTCTGCTGTTGGGTGTGGCCTGTTATGCTAATGAGTTCCTGCTGGGCGTGGCCAACTCGGGAGCCAGCCGGAACTCCGTTCCTGTGCGTTCCTGCCCCAAAATAGCCCTGGGTATAACCCAGTCTTATCAGATCTTGGAAACAGGCCAATAGCCAGGATATTTTTTAATTTGGGGGGCCTTTTAAAGGGGGGGCATTGAAATTTACATGCGGCAGAAGGCCGTTCAAATTATTGATTACCAATCAGCCCCCCCCCCGGTGATTTGCTTTCCTCGCCTTGGTGGGGGCCGACCATTCGCCAAAGACTCAAGCTTTGCTCTCCGGTTCCAGCCCGGAGACTGGCTGCCCCCAGCCCAATTCCCCCTTTCCTGGCCGAGGACGTCTCATGCATCACCTTAGCAAGGCCCCTGGATGCCGCCGGCCGAGTCAACACCTCCGCATCACTTGCAGGAGGGTCCAGCCGGTCACCAGATACAGATCTCTGCGCCGCCTGCAAGAGAGAGAGGGACCCTGGTTGACTTAGGACTCTGGGGGTGCCTGTGAGAAGCCTTCCCCCAGCCCTGCCCCTCCAGGCCTGCAAGGACCTCCGCTGTGTGTGAGGAGGGGGTCTCAGTCAAGGAGGAGGCATCACAGAGCCCGAGTCCCTCTGGCCAGCACAGCTCTTCCCCCACCCCGTCCTCCCTCCAAGCTGCGGATTCATGGGCCCCTCCGTGCACAGCCTCCCCGCTTCTCCTTCAAAACATTTAAAGTTTAAAAGCTATGGGAGAGTGCAGGCATGTGCGAGCCCCCCCCTTTATCCCGTTTAAAGACATCACCGGAAGTGACGTCAGACGTTGCTGATGTTGGGGGCGTGGTCGAGCTCGTCAGGGGTGGGGTTCCCCCGGGGCCAAATTCCGCCACGGCGGAAATTGGGCCTCCGAAGCGGGGGATTCCCCGCCCCCCCGGCACATTTGGCAACCCTACCACGGCCATCCAAGGGAAAACTCTATGGTTTTCCCTTGTATGGCTATGGCCCCGCCCCCAGCGTGCCCAGCGTGCCTACGTCACTTCCGGGTGACGTGCACATGGTGCACGCGCACTCACCCGACGCCAGTTGGGAGCCCCCTGCTCCTGGCGAAGAATTACTTGGCAACCCTAGGTGGCAGTGAGTGGGTGAAGTAAGTTGGGGTGCCTCGTCGGGGTGGT